>NW_027364585.1:0-112500 GCF_046119375.1 Phyllobates terribilis
GAGCCCATACATTCTTCTGCCTCCAATACTATATACCTGACAGGAGCCCATAGATTCTGCTGCCTCCATTACTATATACCTGACAGGAGCCCATAGATTCTGCTGCCTCCAATACTATATACCTGACTGGAGCCCATACATTCTGCTGCCTCCATTACTATATACCTGACAGGAGCCCATAGATTCTGCTGCCTCCAATAATATATACCTGACAGGAGCCCATACATTCTGCTGGCTCCAATAATATATACCTGACAGGAGCCCATAGATTCTGCTGCCTCCAATACTATATACCTGACAGGAGCCCATACATTCTCCTGCCTCCAATAATATATACCTGACAGGATCCCATACATTCTGCTGCCTCCAATAATGTATACCTGACAGGAGCCCATAGATTTTGCTGCCTCCAATAATATATACCTGACAGGAGCCCATAGATTCTGCTGCCTCCAATAATATATACCTGACAGGAGCCCATAGATTCTGCTGCCTCCAATAATATATACCTGACAGGAGCCCATACATTCTGCTGCCTCCAATAATATATACCTGACAGGAGTCCATACATTCTGCTGCCTCCAATACTGTATACCTGACAGGAGCCCATAGATTCTGCTGCCTCCAATAATATATACCTGACAGGAGCCCATAGATTCTGCTGCCTCCAATAATATATACCTGACAGGAGCCCATACATTCTCCTGCCTCCAATAATATATACCTGACAGTAGCTCATAGATTCTGCTGCCTCCAATAATATATACCTGACAGGAGCCCATACATACTGCTGCCTCCAATACTATATACCTGACAGGAGCCCATAGATTTTGCTGCCTCCAATACTATATACCTGACAGGAGCCCATACATTCTGCTGCCTCCAATACTATATACCTGACAGGAGACCATACATTCTGCTGCCTCCAATAATATATACCTGCCAGGAGTCCATACATTCTGCTGCCTCCAATACTATATACCTGACAGGAGCCCATAGATTCTGCTGCCTCCAATACTATATACCTGACAGGAGCCCATAGATTCTGCTGCCTCCAATACTATATACCTGACTGGAGCCCATACATTCTGCTGCCTCCATTACTATATACCTGACAGGAGCCCATACATTCTGCAGCCTCCAATAATATATACCTGACAGGACCCCATAGATTCTGCTGCCTCCAATAATATATACCTGACAGGAGCCCATAGATTCTGCTGCCTCCAATAATATATACCTGACAGGAGCCCATACATTCTCCTGCCTCCAATAATATATGAGAAACACAATAGCCCACATTTAGAGATTCAAAATAGGGTGGTGTGGATAAATAACCACTCACACCCCATATTATGTAGCCAACTTGAACGAAATATAATAAAACAGGAGAAAAGGCAAGTATCTTGGCGTACAAAAGCTTATTATAATTTCATGTTAAAAAATTCATAGATAGATGGTAAAACAGTAAGATGCAGACAAACAGATCAAAAAAATAATAATCCAGATAATCAAAAAGAATGGAAATAACAGTAGAATAGAGCAGAGTAAGAAAGAATGTGACACTTAATATATGGGGATATCATATATACCGTAGTCCTGTACAATAACTCCATTGCTAAGTGCATATCATGTACATGGTATAGGTAACTCACCCCAGAGTATCACACGTGGCTAGGGACAAGTGAGGGCCGGTGTCTGTCAGAGAGGGCAGCCTCGACGCGCGTTTCGCGGGTGCTTTTTCAAGAGGCGTGAATGGCAAGGGTACAAGGACCTTTTTAAATGTATAGCTCCGCCCCCTATAGGCATCACGTGTAGGGTCATGTGATGATTCAGGATGGCCATCAGCGGAGAGGTACAGGCGGCGCATACACTGGGAGAGTCAGCGCCCCCCGGAGTCCCGCCCCGCCCATCATGACGCTTGCGCGACCTGGAAGCGTCAGGAGGACATCCGGTTAACGCGCCGGCGCCATGGAGATGGGCGACGCGAGAGCAGGGGGAGCGAGTCGCCCAGCGCATGAGCACAGTAGAGCACAGTAGAACTCCAAGGACGGTTCCCTATATGACGCTGCAAAGAGATACAGCTCCGTACTGATAGGGGCTGTTATGCAGTGTAAAAATATAGGGGAATATAGACAGGAGTACAGCAGGATAATTGGGGACAAGAAATAAGAAATAATAATAGCAGAAATATATATATATATATATAAACATACGAGAAGGGGAATAAAAAAGTGAAGAGGGGGCAAAGAAAGAAAATGGTACAATAAATACACATAAATAAGACACATGAAACAAAGACAAATAACAAACACCATGATGCACAGACAGATATATTGTTGCAAATCACTCCTCCAAGAGATATATATATTTAATTTATCGTTGTTAGAAGAGTTCAGATGCATCTGATATCTGGACATCAGGAAAGAAATCCAATAAGGTCCTTTAAGAATAAATCACAAAAAAGAAGAAAATCAGAACGTAATTAAAAAATAAAAGAGGTTAAAAAGACAGAGAACCCAAATAGCCCCAATATATGAACAATGTATATGCAGCAGGGGTCACAGGAGAGCACATCCAAAAATGATAAATAGCAAATATATACCTCACAGGAGCCCATACATTCTGCAACCTCCAATACTATATACCCGACAGGAGCCCATACATTCTCCTGCCTCCAATACTATATACCTGACAGGAGCCCATACATTCTCCTGCCTCCAATAATATATACCTGACAGGAGCCCATACATTCTGCTGCCTCCAATACTATATACCTGACAGGAGCCCATAGATTCTGCTGGCTCCAATACTATATACCTGACAGGAGCCCATAGATTCTGCTGGCTCCAATACTATATACCTGACAGGAGCCCATACATTCTTCTGCCTCCAATACTATATACCTGACAGGAGCCCATATATTCTGCTGGCTCCAATACTATATACCTGACAGGAGCCCATACATTCTTCTGCCTCCAATACTATATACCTGACAGGAGCCCATACATTCTTCTGCCTCCAATACTATATACCTGACAGGAGCCCATAGATTCTGCTGCCTCCATTACTATATACCTGACAGGAGCCCATAGATTCTGCTGCCTCCAATACTATATACCTGACTGGAGCCCATACATTCTGCTGCCTCCATTACTATATACCTGACAGGAGCCCATAGATTCTGCTGCCTCCAATAATATATACCTGACAGGAGCCCATACATTCTGCTGGCTCCAATAATATATACCTGACAGGAGCCCATAGATTCTGCTGCCTCCAATACTATATACCTGACAGGAGCCCATACATTCTCCTGCCTCCAATAATATATACCTGACAGGATCCCATACATTCTGCTGCCTCCAATAATGTATACCTGACAGGAGCCCATAGATTTTGCTGCCTCCAATAATATATACCTGACAGGAGCCCATAGATTCTGCTGCCTCCAATAATATATACCTGACAGGAGCCCATAGATTCTGCTGCCTCCAATAATATATACCTGACAGGAGCCCATACATTCTGCTGCCTCCAATAATATATACCTGACAGGAGTCCATACATTCTGCTGCCTCCAATACTATATACCTGACAGGAGCCCATAGATTCTGCTGCCTCCAATAATATATACCTGACAGGAGCCCATAGATTCTGCTGCCTCCAATAATATATACCTGACAGGAGCCCATACATTCTCCTGCCTCCAATAATATATACCTGACAGTAGCTCATAGATTCTGCTGCCTCCAATAATATATACCTGACAGGAGCCCATACATACTGCTGCCTCCAATACTATATACCTGACAGGAGCCCATAGATTTTGCTGCCTCCAATACTATATACCTGACAGGAGCCCATACATTCTGCTGCCTCCAATACTATATACCTGACAGGAGACCATACATTCTGCTGCCTCCAATAATATATACCTGCCAGGAGTCCATACATTCTGCTGCCTCCAATACTATATACCTGACAGGAGCCCATAGATTCTGCTGCCTCCAATACTATATACCTGACAGGAGCCCATAGATTCTGCTGCCTCCAATACTATATACCTGACTGGAGCCCATACATTCTGCTGCCTCCATTACTATATACCTGACAGGAGCCCATACATTCTGCAGCCTCCAATAATATATACCTGACAGGACCCCATAGATTCTGCTGCCTCCAATAATATATACCTGACAGGAGCCCATAGATTCTGCTGCCTCCAATAATATATACCTGACAGGAGCCCATACATTCTCCTGCCTCCAATAATATATGAGAAACACAATAGCCCACATTTAGAGATTCAAAATAGGGTGGTGTGGATAAATAACCACTCACACCCCATATTATGTAGCCAACTTGAACGAAATATAATAAAACAGGAGAAAAGGCAAGTATCTTGGCGTACAAAAGCTTATTATAATTTCATGTTAAAAAATTCATAGATAGATGGTAAAACAGTAAGATGCAGACAAACAGATCAAAAAAATAATAATCCAGATAATCAAAAAGAATGGAAATAACAGTAGAATAGAGCAGAGTAAGAAAGAATGTGACACTTAATATATGGGGATATCATATATACCGTAGTCCTGTACAATAACTCCATTGCTAAGTGCATATCATGTACATGGTATAGGTAACTCACCCCAGAGTATCACACGTGGCTAGGGACAAGTGAGGGCCGGTGTCTGTCAGAGAGGGCAGCCTCGACGCGCGTTTCGCGGGTGCTTTTTCAAGAGGCGTGAATGGCAAGGGTACAAGGACCTTTTTAAATGTATAGCTCCGCCCCCTATAGGCATCACGTGTAGGGTCATGTGATGATTCAGGATGGCCATCAGCGGAGAGGTACAGGCGGCGCATACACTGGGAGAGTCAGCGCCCCCCGGAGTCCCGCCCCGCCCATCATGACGCTTGCGCGACCTGGAAGCGTCAGGAGGACATCCGGTTAACGCGCCGGCGCCATGGAGATGGGCGACGCGAGAGCAGGGGGAGCGAGTCGCCCAGCGCATGAGCACAGTAGAGCACAGTAGAACTCCAAGGACGGTTCCCTATATGACGCTGCAAAGAGATACAGCTCCGTACTGATAGGGGCTGTTATGCAGTGTAAAAATATAGGGGAATATAGACAGGAGTACAGCAGGATAATTGGGGACAAGAAATAAGAAATAATAATAGCAGAAATATATATATATATATAAACATACGAGAAGGGGAATAAAAAAGTGAAGAGGGGGCAAAGAAAGAAAATGGTACAATAAATACACATAAATAAGACACATGAAACAAAGACAAATAACAAACACTATGATGCACAGACAGATATATTGTTGCAAATCACTCCTCCAAGAGATATATATATTTAATTTATCGTTGTTAGAAGAGTTCAGATGCATCTGATATCTGGACATCAGGAAAGAAATCCAATAAGGTCCTTTAAGAATAAATCACAAAAAAGAAGAAAATCAGAACGTAATTAAAAAATAAAAGAGGTTAAAAAGACAGAGAACCCAAATAGCCCCAATATATGAACAATGTATATGCAGCAGGGGTCACAGGAGAGCACATCCAAAAATGATAAATAGCAAATATATACCTCACAGGAGCCCATACATTCTCCTGCCTCCAATAATATATACCTCACAGGAGCCCATACATTCTCCTGGCTCCAATAATATGTATCTGGTATGAACCCATACATTCTCCTGCCTCCAATACTATATACCTGACAGGAGCCCATAGATTCTGCTGCCTCCAATAATATATACCTGACAGGAGTAGTAAGAGCACCCACCTCTCGTCAACACGCCCACTTCTGGTTTTTGACAGGTGCCCACCCCTTTTTGGCATCTGTTCCGCCTCCACTTCTGGTCTAAACCCCTCCCCTCTCCATTCTCCGCCCCTGTGTGTGTCAATACCTGTTCCGTCAGTTCCGTCCCCGCCCCCGGAAGCCAACCCTTACCGCCCCTAGGTGTGTCAATATCTGTTACGTCAGTACCGTTCCTGCCCCGGAAGCAGCCCATGTTCAGCCTCTGTTACGTCCCCCATGACAGCCCACATGCCCTTCACACAAGGTTGTAGATTAAAGTGTAAGCGCCATATGTAAGAAAAACATGTCAAGACATGTTTTTGTGAGAAAAGGCAGCCCCAGGATCCCTAGGGTTAATGGTAGCATTCTGTAGTGTTCATAATAATGACGTAATAAAAGTGTTTAAAAAAATATACATTTATTGTAGATTCACTTAGAGGTATACACAAATCAAGAAATGGAAAAAGGTGTAAATAGATCTAAAAATACAACATTATACAAGCAAATCTATAGGTTACAATACATTTCAATGCTAATATTTACAAAGTTAACCATGCGCTCGGCGACAGTGTCTCTGTAAGGTTGTAGGATAATGTGTAAGCTGGGCACATTCCCTATTAACAGCGGCTCGATTCTCTGTAAGGTTGCAGATTAATGTGTAAGCTGGGCACATTCCCCATTAGCTTTGTGTAAACCGAATTGCTAGAAGACGATCATACCCTTCACCCCCAATGTTATAGGTTAAAGTGTAAGCGCCGTATGTAAGAAAAAACATGTCAATACATGTTTTTTGTGAGAAAAGGCAGTTCCAGGGTTAATGTTAACAGGCACAGCAAAATAGATTGAATGATTTATTGAACAAGAAATACTAAGATATAAACATTTACAGTACACATTACAAAAAGGAAATATTGTTATAATAATAATATTGCTATGGATAGGGCATCAATATAAAAGTAGTGGACAACTTCTTTAAGCCACCCCTTTTCTCTCAAAAAATATATAAGTCAATGTATTTGTGAGAAAATTTGGACACCTGTGAATCCATGCTAATAAAGACTTTAAATATCATAGAATCATAGAATCATAGAATGGTAGAGTTGGAAGGGACCTCCTGGGTCATCTGGTCCAACCCCCTGCTCAAAGCAGGATTCACTAAATCATCTCAGACAGATGTCTGTCCAGTCTCTGTTTGAAGACGTCCATTGAAGGGGAACTCACCACCTCTCGTGGCAGCCTGTTCCACTCATTAATCACCCTAACTGTCAAAAAGTTTTTTCTAATATCTAATCTGTGTCTCCTCCCATTTAGTTTCATCCCATTGCTTCTAGTCTTTCCTTGTGCAAATGAGAATAAAGATGATCCTTCTACAATGTGACAGCCCTTGACATATTTGTAGACAGCTATTAAGTCTCCTCTCAGTCTTCTTTTTTGCAAGCTAAACATTCCCAAATCCTGCAACCGTTCCTCATAGGACATGGTTTGCAGACCAGTCACCATTCTGGTCGCTCTTCTCTGAACTTGCTCCAGTTTGTCTATGTCTTTTTTAAAATGTGGTGCCCAAAACTGTACACAGTATTCCAGATGAGGTCTGACCAAAGAGGAGTAAAGACCAATAATGACTTCACGTGATCTAGACTGTATGCTTCTGTTAATACATCCCAGAATTGTATTTGCCTTTTTTGCTGCTGCATCACACTGTTGACTCATGTTCAGTCTATGATCTATTAGTATACCTAAGTCTTTTTCACATGTACTGTTGCTTAGCTCTATTCCTCCCATTCTGTATATGCTTTTTTCATTTTTATTGCCCAGATGTAGTACTTTGCATTTTTCCCTGTTAAAAACCATTCTGTTGGTTGCTGCCCACTGCTCCAGTTTATTTAGGTCTTTTTGAATCCTCTCTCTCTCTTCTCTAGTATTAGCTATCCCTCCTAGCTTTGTGTCATCAGCAAATTTAATCAGTTTACCCTCAATTCCTTCATCTAAATCATTGATAAAGATGTTGAACAATACAGGTCCCAGGACGGAGCCCTGTGGTACCCCACTTGAGACATTCATCCAGCTGGATGTGAAGCCATTTACAATCACCCTTTGAGTCCGATCACTAAGCCAGTTATGAATCCACCTAACAGTTGCCTGGTCCATTGCATACTTGGTCATTTTTTCAATAAGGATGGTGTGAGATACTTTGTCAAATGCTTTGCTGAAGTCAAGATATACTATATCTACAGCATTTCCCTGATCCACCCAGTCAGTGATTCTGTCATAGAAGGAAATTAAGTTAGTCTGACATGACTTGTTAGTTATAAACCCATGCTGACTCTGGTTAATCACTTCATTCTTATCCAGGTACTTACATACATGTTGTTTAATAATTTTTTCAAAGATCTTTCCTGGTATAGAAGTCAGACTCACCGGCCTATAGTTCCCTGGGTCCACCTTCTTCCCCTTTTTGAAGATAGGAACAACATTTGCTCTTCTCCAGTCTTCTGGGACTTCTCCTGTTCTCCAAGAATTTTCAAAGATTATGGAGAGTGGTTCTAAAATTTCTTCTACGATCTCCTTCAGTACTCTGGGGTGTAATTCATCTGGACCTGGAGACTTGAACTCATTTATGTTAGCTAAATATTCCCTCACAATCTTTCTGTTTACAGATAACTTGGATTCTTATATTCCTTTAAAAGGACAATGAAGATCAGTTGATGTTACATTTTCTTTCTGAGAGAAAACAGATGCAAAATAGGAATTAAAAAGTTTGGCCTTCTCAACATCCTCTCTTACCATTTCTCCATTTTCAGCCTGTAAAAATCCTATAGCATCTTTGACTTTTCTTTTACTTTTGACATACCCCCAAAATCCTTTTTTATTGCTTTTGACATCTCTTGCAAGCCTTAATTCATTGTCAGCTTTAGCTAACCTGATACATGCCCTGCAGGATCTGCAGACTGCATTATAATCTTCTTTAGATATGCCTCCCTCTTTCCATTTAATAAACATTTCTTTCTTTCTTTTTAGCATGTGTTTAAGTTCTGTGTTCATCCATCCTGGTTTCCTTAAATGCTTCCCATTCTTCCTACTTTTCGGGATTGTTAACGATTGTGCTTTGAGAATCTCATTTTTAAAAATTTCCCATCCTTCCTGGACATTTTTGTCCTTAAGGACATCCAGCCATTGGATCCCTCCTATTCTCTTTCTGAGTCTCTTAAAATCTGCCTTTCTAAAATCTAACCTTGAAGTTTGAGTCTTCACATGTCTTCCTCCTCTAGTTATCCAAAATTCTATAATAGCATGATCGCTGCCTCCTAGGGTCCCAGCCACTTTTACCTCCTCAACCATTTCCTCCTTGTTTATAAGGATTAGATCCAAAGTAGCAGATCCCCTTGTTTTCTCCCCTACCTTTTGGAAGATAAAGTTGTCAGCAAGAGAGGATAAGAATTTGCTTGACCTGTTAGTTTTACTTGAGAGAGATTCCCAACAAATGTCTGGATAGTTGAAATCTCCCATGACCACTACGTCATATTTTTTTGAGAACTTGGTCATTTGATACATAAAGAGTTCATCCATATCTTCAGCTTGCCCAGGTGGCCTGTAGTAAATGCCTACAATGGTGTCCTTTCCGTTGTTCTCTCCTTGTATTCTTACCCAAACAGTTTCCACAGAACTCCCAGTCTCTGAAGCTTCAATCTCTGTGCAGATATACGCTTTTCTAACATACAATGCGACACCTCCTCCTCGTTTATCAAGTCTGTTTCTTGCAAATAAGTTGTATCCTTTTAGCCTTTTATTCCAATCATGTGTATCGTCCCACCAAGTTTCAGTGATTCCAATGACATCATATTTCTTTTCCTGCGTTAGTAGTTCTAATTCTCCTTGTTTGTTGCCCATGCTTTGTGCATTTGTATAAAAACATTTTAGTTTGTGATTGGTTTCTCTTCCTCCCATATTTTTATTATTTAAATGGTTTTGTCTTTGTTCTTCCTTTCCACTTCCAGTAGCAGAGATCTCAATAGTATTTGTCAGCTGTATGGCTTTTTCTGGCCTTTTGCTTCCCTTCCCACATTGTTCTAGTTTAAAGCTCTCCTGATGAGTGTAGCAAGGCGACTTCCAAATACATGTTTTCCAGTCTTTGTAAGGTGCACCCCATCTCTAGCAAGTAGTCCATCGTATAGGTAATTCATTCCGTGATCCAGAAATCCAAATCCTTGTTGACGGCACCATCGACGTAGCCAGTTGTTCACCCGTAGAATCTTATTCCACCTCATTGTTCCATGGCCATCCACTGGGAGGATGGATGAGAAGACCACCTGCGCTCCCAATTCTTTCACTTTCTTGCCTAAGTCTTCAAAGTCACTGCAGATGGTTTCCAGGTCCTTTCTTGCGGTGTCATTTGTCCCCACATGTATTAGCAGGAATGGGTAGTGATCTGTAGGTCTGAAGAGTCTTGAGAGTCTATATCATCATATATGAACTGACAAACATGGATCTATCAAACCAAATTTACATCATAGATACCCATGCTGCTATTAAACAGATCAAAAGATGCTTTAAATGCCTGGGAACTTCTGATGGATCAGAAGTTACATCACAACCTGAAAAAAACGAGGCTCCCATAGACTTGCATTGAAGTGTGACCTTTGGCTCGTTCCAGCAAACACTTGAGCAGCCGTCACAAACCGCCAAACCGCCAGTAGCACCACTACAGCAATAAAATAAAACAACGCTGGAGGGGAGCTTTAATATTGAAGTCTATGAACAATGGATCCTTTAAATAGCCATCCATTTTATACTTACAGGACCAGTGTCAAATAGAAGATAACAGATGGCTAATTAACAGATCCATTGTCCATAGACGTCAATGTTAAAAAAACAGCTCAAGCCGATATTAGTTTGTTTTGTTTTTTTTAAAAAAAAAAAAAAAAAACACGACAAAAGCTGTCTCTTTACAACTTTTTTTGCCACCGGATTGCTGCTGGATCTGTTCTAACAGATGACTACTAGACATGTAAACACAGCTTTTGAAGAGCCATGCCACGTGACTTCAGATAAAAAGCCAAACCAGAAACTCCATCTGCAGACACAATTGCGGTGTTTGCCCCTCATAAGTGCAAAGCAGAGGCTCAAAGGGGTAAAGTTTCTCACTGAAGAGTGCCAAGCAAGCATAAGGAGGAAAAAAAAGTCACGTTGCAAGACTCTTTAATAAGGAACGAAATTGACCTTTAGGATTACTAGATTACTACTTCCAAGAGGTGACACTAGGGTTCCTCTTCTCTTAACAGCTTCTGGAGCATTGCATGGCCTAGAAGTCGCCAGTGACAGACAGAAGAGGCCCAGTGCAAGAAAAGTATATGAGCCCTTTGCACTCCAGTAGCTCCTCATAATGTACAATTCCACCTGGTTTGGATGTAGAAATGCCCCCCTCCCTTACATCTGCACAGGTTGCACCAATGATGTCCTATGCAACTTGCCACTCTCCACCTGGAGAAATGTTACCTGCTAGACAATTTAATTTTTTTGTGATGCAAATCTTTAAGAACAAGCCATTTTCAGTTTACTATATTTTTTATACTGTTCAAATTTCACACCGAAGAGCCACTTGAGAATATTCCAGGTTATGTAGATATGTAATGTGTAGGGTTTTTTTCTTTACATGTATGTGACGCGCCCCCTGGGCCATGTTCAAGGGGATACCCGGAGCCGGATCTGTATGGGGGTAGTAGTCCTTGTGGCGGTGACCCGGTCCGTGCCCAGGGTGTCAAACTCAGTGTGTGGCAGTCTTGATAGATGTTATTGGTGTTCTTTAGTGTCGACTACGCCACCCGTTGATTTGCGGTCAAAAGGCCGCCGCTGCAGCAGGGTCCGCTGAGGCTGTTGGTATGTGTGCAGCTTTGGTAGTATAACCCCCAACGGGAGGGGTATAGCCTCAGGGGGTCAGATGTAGAGGATGGTGGTTGTGAAGGTGCAGGATGAATCAGCAAGAAGACTCAGAGTCGGGCTGTGCAGTTCAGGGGTTTTTACTTACGGGTGTTCTTATGGTCACTCTGGCCTGAAGCGACCACCCGAGCCGTGCTGCGTCCACCAGGTCCTGGACTCGGCTAACCCCCAGGCAGTTCTGGAGCGTGGTCCTGAGCTCCTGTCTGACTTTCCCTCTCTTCTGGCCGTTCTCACCAGGGATCCACCTATGTCCGGCTCCCTCGGGTCTCTTGGTGGTCAAGCCTCCTCTGGGCTCCCTGACCCTATACTTGGTCTGCCTTCCTGGTGGATTTGGTGAGGGTCGTGGCAGATCCTGCCCACGACCTCCGGTCTCTGGCTAAGGTGTGCTTTTCTCTCTGCCAGCTTGGGATCCGGTACCCTAGGTGCCAACCCTTCACCCTGTTGTTTGTATTCTGGGGTCTTGGGGTTCCTGCTTGTTTTCTCTGGGTCCTTCTGACTCCTCTCTCTCTCTTGGCCTTGGAGCTGGGCCCAGCCGGAACCACAACTCCCTGTCAGCCCTTCTGGCTGAGCTTCTCTGCTCTGCTCCTCTGACTAAACTCTGACAGACTGACCCTGATCTAAGATGGTTCCCACCTTATATACTCCCTCTATGTGTGAGCTCAGGTGACCAGCACCCAATGAGCTCCTAGCATTACCCAGACTGCTCCCCCTATCTGCCCCTACACTACTGGGATGTTCCACCCCCCTCCCACTCCAGCCAGGAACAGACACTGTCGTACCTGCACATTTCTCTAGTGGGAGTACCATCGGTCTGTTCCCCGGAAATGGGATGTGTGTAGTGCATGCAGCTAACTGAGCTCAGTTCCACACTCCATCCTTACCCGGGAGTGGAATACCACACCTCTGGCTTGAGGTGTAATACCCCTGTAGCAGCCGAATCCTCAGGGTGCTACATTTGTAATAAAAATGTCTTAATGGGAAAAGTAGTTTTTTCATTTGTCTGCAGTTGGTACTTTCATGTGCAAAAATAAATTTAACAAAAATAGTTAAGTTATATATACTGCTCAAAAACATAAAGGGAACACAAACAGAATATAACTCCAAGTGAATCAAACTTCTGTGAAATCAAACTGTCCACTTAGGAAGCAACACTGATTGACAATCAATTTCACATGCTGTTGTGCAAATGGAATAGACAATAGATGGAAATTATTGGCAATTATCAAGACTTCCTCAAGAAAGGAGTGGTTCTGCAGGGGGGGGGGGGGGGCACATCTCAGTACCAATGCTTTCTGGCTTATGTTTTGGATGTTGGTTGTGCTTTCACACTCGTGGTAGCATGAGACGGACTCTACAACCCACAGAAGTTGCTCAGATAGTGCTGCTCATCCAGGATGGTACATCAATGCGAGCTGTGGCAAGAAGGTTTGCGGTGTCTGTCAGTGTAGTGTCCAGAGGCTGGAGACGCTACCAGGAGACAGGCCAGTACACCAGGAGACGTGGAGGGGGCCCTAGGAGGGCAACAACCCAGCAGCAGGACCGCTACCTTTGCCTTTGTTCAAGGAGGAACAGGAGGAGCACTGCCAGAGCCCTGCAAAATGACCTCCAGTAGGCCACAAATGTGCATGTGTCTGCACAAACGGTTAGAAACCAACTCCATGAGGGTGGTATGAGGGCCCAACGTCCACAGATGGGGGTTATGCTCACAGCCCAACACCATGCAGGACCCTTGGCATTTGCCACAGAACACCAGGATTGGCAAAGTCGCCATTGGCGCCCTGTGCTCTTCACAGATGAAAGCAGGTTCACACTGAGCACATTTGACAGACGTGACAGAGTCTGGAGATGCCGTGGAGAGCGATCTGCTGCCTGCAACATCCTTCAGCATGATCAGTTTGGCAGTGGGTCAGTAATGGTGTGGGGTGGCATTTCTTTGGAGGGCCGCACAGCTCTCCATGTGCTCGCCAGAGGTAGCCTGACTGCCATTAGGTACCAAGATGACATCCTCAGACCCCTTAGGAGACCATATGCTGGTGTGGTTGGCCCTGGGTTCCTCCTAATGCAGGACAATGCCAGACCTCATGTGGCTGGAGTGTGTCAGCAGTTCCTGCAAGATGAAGGCATTGAAGCTATGGACTGGCCCGCCTGTTCCCCAGACCTGAGTCCGATTGAGCACATCTAGGACATCATGTCTCACTCCAGCCACCAACATCACACGTTGCACCACAGACTGTCCAGGAGTTGGTGGTTGCTTTAACCCCTTTCCAACCCTTGCCGTATTAGTACGCACATTTGCGCACCCCCGGTTCAGTGAGGGCTGCTGCGCTGAGCCCTCACTGAACCGAGCACATATCAGCTGATTCTTACAGCTGACATGTGCCCGCAACAGCCGCGGGTGGAATCGCGATCCACCCGCGGCTGTTAACATGTTAAATGCCGCTGTCAATCTCTGACAGCGGCATTTAACGCGTGCTTCCGGGTTGCGCGTCATAAGCCCCGCCCATCGGCGACCCCGATGGGTGGGCATGACAACCTAGGGTCTGCAGCAGACGCCTGTGGTTGTCATGATCTCGTCGCTATGAGCGCCACCTAGTGGTCGGCGCTCATAGCACAGGACCATTTCTGCTATATGCAGGGGATCTGCTGGTCCCCTGTATGTAGCAGAGCCTATCAGACAACTGCTGCTTCTAGTCTCCTATGGAGACTATTGAAGCATGCAGTAAGTGAAAAAAAAATATGTTTTTAAAAATATAAAAAAGTTTAAATCACCCCCCTTTCGCCCCATTCAAAATAAAATATAAAAAAAAAAAAACCCACATACACATATTTGGTATCGCCGCGTTCAGAATCGCTCCATGTATCAATATAAAAAAAGAATTAATCCGATCGGTAAACGGTGTAACGAGAAAAAAATTCTAAATGCCAGAATTACGTTTTTTGGTCGCCGCAAAATTGCAATAAAATGCAATAACGGGCGATCAAAACATTGGATCTACCCCAAAATGTTATCAATAAAAAAGTCAGCCCGGCGTGCAAAAAATAAGCCCTCACCCAACCCCGGATCACGAAAAATGGAGACGCTACAGGTCTCGGAAAATGGCGCTATTTTTTTTTCTTAGTTTTTTTTACCAAATTTTGGAATTTTTTTTCACCACTTAAATATAAAATAACCTATACATGTTTGGTGTCTACGAACTCGTAATGACCTGGAGAATAAGAATAGCAGGTCAGTTTTAGCATTAAGTGAACGTGGTAAAAAAAAAAAAGAACGAACAACTGTGGTATTGCACTTTTTTTGCAATTTTACCGCACTTGGAATTTTTTTCCCGTTTTCCCGTACAAGATATGGTAAAACCAGTAATGGCGTTGAAAAGTACAACTTGTCCCGCAAAAAATAAGCCCTCACACGACCATATTGTCCAAAAAATAAAAACGCTATGGCTCTGGGAACAAGGGAAGTAAAAAACGAAAAAGTAAAAACGACAAACCCAAGGTTGCGAAGGGGTTAATCCAGGTCTGGGAAGAGATCCCACAGAAGACCATCCGCAACCTCATCAGGATCATGCCCAGGCGTTGTAGGGAGGTCATACAGGCACGTGGAGGCCGCACACAATACTGAGCCTCATTTTGACTTGTTTTAAGGACATTACATCAAAGTTGGATCAGCCTGTAGTGTGTTTTTCCACTTTAATTTTGAGGGTGACTCCAAATCCAGGCCTCCATTGGTTAATAAATTTGATTTACATTGATGATTTTTGTGTGATTTTGTTGTCATCACATTCAACTTTGTACAGAACAAAGTATTCAATGAGAATATTTCATTCATTCAGATCTAGGATGTGTTATTTGAGTGTTCCCTTTATTTTTTTGAGTAGTGTACATAAACACTAGACAATTTGTTCCCCTAAACAATAATTAAAGATATGAAAAATATCCTCAGTTTTTTATTACTATTGATTTTCTTACATTGTAACTGGGGCATTTATAGGAGCCCCATTTACAAGATAAAATAGCACACTACAATGACAAATGTCACTGGCAGAGCCATCAAAGTCTGCTAGGATCCAGGAGCTTTGCTATGCTTGAGACACCTCATGATCATGTGATTGCCGGGTCCTACAGAAGCATCAGCAATCCCATCACACAATGCGATTTAGTCAGTGAAATAGAAGACTGAAGCAGTAATAAACTGCTCCCGTCTTCTCCCCTGGATCCCAGGCAGAGTCTGACAGATGAAGACCCAACACGGCCCTGCTAGATTGCATGAGCAGGAGATTTAACCCTGCCCTGTGAATTTACAGGAGAGCAAGAGCCATAAACTTACACCATTTTGTCTTTCTGGATGTTCTTCTAGACATGAATTGCAAGCTCACTAAGAATATGGTAGATCTGTTGTGTGATGGCTTAAAATGAGTATTGGATATTAGATACAAACTGTAGTACTGAAATAGGCCATGTCTCAGTTGCTTTCCATAAAATTGCATGAAAACAATAAGCCCCTTACTCAAAACTAAACAAACAGTTTAGCAGAAACAAGAATTAAAAGCATGTTTTCTGGGGTTGAGACTGTAATCAGTACTATTACGCGTGATACAATCGCACCCGCACCGCTCCCGGCACATTAACCCCCGCAATGCTGCGATCGAAGTCGATCACAGCATTGCGGAGTTAAGCGCCGATACTCACCCCCTCTCCCAGTGTCCAAGTCCAGTCCCGGATGTCGTCATGACGACCTGATGTAGTCATGACAACATTCGGGTCTCCAGGAGGCAGGATGTTGCTTTGGTCATGCGCAGTGCATAACAAAAACAACTTCTCCCTGTGCAGTGCTGACAGGCTGCATAACACAGGGAGCTGCTCCTGCTCTCTATGTTGTACAGCCGATCAGGCTACAAAAAGTGAACGTCCCATAGTGGGACAAAATGTAAAAGTAAAAAAAATAAATTGTAAAAATATAAAAAACAAAAAACAATATAATGTACCCATCAATAATTATGAAAAAGAAAAAATAAATAAATAAATGCACACATTTGGTATCGCCGCGTCCGGAACGACCTCACCTATAAAACTGGCTAGTTAACCCCTTTAGTGAACACTGTAAAAAAAAAAAAAAAAAACAACAAGCAAATGCTTTATCTAATTTAAATGGAACAACACGCAATAAAAATGACGAATGTAAATAAAAATGGTACCGCTGAAAAAGTCATCTTGTCCCGCAAAAAACAAGCCGCCTTACAGCTCCATCATCCGGGAAAAAAAAAAAAAGTTATAGCTCTCAGAATAAAGCGATGCAAAAAAAATATTTTTTCTACAAAATAGTTTGTTGAGTAAAAGCGTCAAAACATAAAAAAAAATATATAAATTCGGTACCGCTGTAAACACACTGACCCGAAGAACAAAGCTACCTTATCAATTTTACCACACGCTGAACAGCATAAAAGAAACAAAAAATCAATTCCGGATTTGCTGGTTTGTTTATTGTGCCTTCCAAAAATCAGAATAGAAAGCGATCAAAAAATGTCACGTGCCCGAAAATGGTACCAATAAAAAGGTCAACTTGTCCCACAAAAAACAAGCCGTCACATGACTGTCGGCCAAAATATGGAAAAATTATAGCTCTCAAAATAGGGCGATGCAAAAAATAGTCTCTGCAAAAAAAGCGTCTTTTAGTGTGTGACAGCTGTCAATCATAAAAACTTGTTATGTATCTGGTATCGCTGTACTGTAATCGCACCAACCCGAAGAATAAAGTCATCTAATCGCTTAGACCACACAAGGAATGGCGTAAAAAATAAACTTTAGGGTTAGGGTCGGGCAAAAAAAAAAAAAATGATGACGATATGGAGACCAGTGTTGAGCACAAGTGCTCGCTACTTGAATTTGCATTGGGTGCTCGGTTATGCACTGAGTATCACGGGTGCTCAAGTGACATGCTCGAGTCTCTGCCCCATATGCTTCACGGCCCAAAAAAAAATGTTGCTGGGATCACCTGCCATGCACGAGCGATACCCGTATCTTTTTTTTGGGGGGTGTCTAACAACCGTAAAACATGCAGGGCGGGGACTCGAGCATGTCACTCGAGCACCCGCGATACATGGTGCATACCTGAGTACCCAATGCAAACTCAAGTACTGAGCACTTGCGCTCAAGACTAATGACAACTTATTCAATTGAATGGCCTAATGTTATCAAATTCTGTTGTACCTCTGGGTTCAAAATGTTCACTTTACCCCTTGATAAAATCCTTGAGGGGTGTAGTTTCCAAAATGGAGTCAATTGTGGGGGTTTTCCACTATTTAGGCACATCAGGGGCTCCCGAAATACGACATGGCATTCGTTCTTGATTCCAGCCAATTTTGCATTCATAAAGTCACAGTGCTCCTTCCCTTCTGAACCCTGACATGCGCCCAAACAGTGTATTTTCCCCACATATGGGGTATTGGCATACTCAGGACAAATTGCACAACAGTTCTTAGGTTCAATTTTCTCCTCTTACCCTTGTGAAAATAAAAAAGTTGGACCTAAAAGATCATTTCTGTGGAAAAAGTTTGATTTTTTTTAATTTTATGGCTCCATGTTATAAACTTCTATGAAGCACCTGGGGGTTCAGGGTGCTCACCACACATCTAGATAAGTTCTCTGAGGGACCTAGTTTCTAAAATGTTGTCACTTGTGGGGTTTTTCCACTGTTCAAGCACATCAGGGGAACATCCGCTAATTATTCTTCCCTTCTGAAGCCTGCCGTACGCCCAAGCAGTGGTTTTCCCCCACATATGGGGTATCAGCTTACTCAGGAGAGATTTCACAACAAGTTACATGGTGCAATTTCTCCTGTTACCCTTATGAAAATGCAAAACTGGGGGCTGAAAACATTTTTTGTGGGAAAAATGTAAAAATTTTATTTTCACGGCTCCAGGTTATAAACTTCTGTGAAGCACCTGGGGGTTCAAAGTGCTCACCACACATCTAGATAAGTTCCCTGAGGGGTCTAATTTCCAAAATGGTGTCCCTTGTTTAGGCACATCAGAGGCTCTGTAAACGCAACATGGCGTCCGCTAATTATTCAAGCAAATTTTAGATTCAAAAAGTCAAATGGCGCTCCTTCCCTTCTGAAGCCTGCCGTGCGCCCAGTGTTTTTTTCCCCACGTATGGGGTATCTGCGTGCTCAGGGGAAATTGCATAACAAATTTTGTGGGCCATTTTTTCCTGTTACCCCTGCAAAAATATAAAAAAAAATTGGGTCTAAAGTAACATTTTTGTGAAAAAAAGTTAAAAATAGGAATTATTCCTACCGTTAATTACGCTTCCAGGAGTCCATCATAACGGCACGACAGGAGACATACCAAATCAAAAGAAATGGAACATTTAGGGCGGGACTACTGCCTGAAGGACTTTACGGCCATAGGCTAATTGTTGACTGGACAATACATCCAATTTATAATGTTTACTAAATGTGGATATATTGGACCAGGTTGCTGCCTGGCAAATTTGGCCCACTGACGCTCCAGCTTTCTCTGCCCAAGAAGCGGAGATTGCCCGAGTAGAATGAGCTTTAAGGGAAATTGGTGGATCCTTCCCCTCAGATTCATATGCGAGGGCGATAGTCCTTGTCAACCACCTTGCTAGAGTCGGCTTAGAAGCTTTCTTGCCCTTATTCACACCCGAAAATTGCAGAAAAAGGTTTGAGTCTCTCCTCCAGGGGGCTGTGATTTCTATATACCGAACAATTGCCCTCCTGACGTCCAAGGTATGGAAGGATTTTTCCTTTATTTTTGGAGGACTGGCAGAAAGACGGCAGTATTATCTCTTGATTCAGGTTTGAACTGGACACCACCTTAGGGTGAAAGGAGGGATCCAGTTTAAGAACCAATCTGTCCTCCACAATCTTAAGGTATGGGTCCAGAACTGAGAGGGCCTGGATCTCGCCTACCCATTTCGCTGTAGTAACTGCCACAAGAAAGGCTGATTTCATAGAAAGCAGGTCTACTGATGTTTCTTCTAGGGGTTCAAAGGGAGACTTACATAAAGCCCTCAACACCAGGTTCAGATCCCACGGCGGTACTAGACTCCTTATCGTGGGTTTTAAATGAGAAGTTGCTTTTATGAACCTTCATATCCATGGGTCGTCTATTAAGAAGTAGTCCAAAAAAGCACTTAGGGCCGAGATATGAACTTTTAACGTATTTGGCCTCAGACCCTTATCAAACCCCTCTTGGAGGAAATCCAATATCGTTGGAATATTGGGGTGAGACGAATTTCCCACAGACTGACCTGCAAAGCTACAGAACTGTTTCCAAATCCTAGTATAGATGGCTGACGTTACTGGTTTCCTACAGGCTTGTAGAGTTGTAATTACCCGATGGGAAAGGCCCCTAGAGGCTAGGATCCGCCTCTCAGGTTCCAAGCTGTCAATTGGAGGAATTGGATGTTCGGATGTAACAAGGGACCCTGCAATAGAAGATCTCTCCTGGCTGGGAGTCTGAATGGGAGATCCACCGCCATCCGGTGTAGCAGAGGGAACCAGCTCTTTTTGGGCCAGTAGGGCGCTATCAGAATAAGAGCTCCCCTCTCCTGTTGGATTTTCCTTAGTACTCTTGAGATGAGAGGGACTGGAGGAAAGGCGTACACCAGTTTTGTCCCCCATGATTGAGAAAGGGCATCTATTCCTTCTGGGCTGTCGGCTGGGTCCAAGGAAAAAAAGGGCTGCAGCTTCCTGTTTTTTCTTGTTGCGAACAGGTCTATGAACGGGGTGCCCCATCGTTGAATGATTTGATGAAACACATCCGGATTCAGCTCCCACTCTGAGGGACCAACTTTTGCTCTGCTGAGAAAGTCTGCTACCACATTTTCGGACCCCCTTAGATGAATAGCCGATATTGAAAGGACATTTCTCTCCGCCCAGTAGAAAATTCTTGACGCCAAGGATTGTAACCTTTTCCCTCTTGGACCTCCTTGTCGACGAAGAAAAGCGATGGTGGTGCTGTTGTCTGAGAAATTTTTTACATGATTTCCTCTGATCAAATGCTGACATCTTTGAAGAGTGTCCCAGAACGCCTTTAGCTCCCTGAAATTTGACGACCTGTGTTGTATCTCTTTGGGCCACATCCCTTGTAGATATCCGTTTCCTATGCTTGCTCCGTATGGATCTGGATTGAAGGAAGAAGGATCCAGTCTACTGCATTTTCTAAGTTTGAAGGGTCTGTCCACCAGGAAAGGGAGTTTTTTAGCTCTCTTGACAGTCTCATTTTCTTGTCCAACCCCGATGGTCGTCTGTTCCAAACTGACAGGATCGACTTCTGTAACGGCCGTGAACGGGCCTGTGCCCATTTCACGCTCTGAATGATTGAGGTCATCAGTCCCAACATCCGCATGGCGTATCTGATTGAGGTGGTCTTCAGTTTCTCGAAGTTGTAAATTTCCAGTTTTATTTTTTCTTTTCTCCTGGGGCAAGGAGGACTTTTGAAGACTGGAATCTAAGAGTACCCCTAGAAATACTTTTGTAGTACTTGGATGGAGGCTTGATTTTTCCCAATTGATGTTCCACCCCAAATATTCCAGGGTTTTGATCGTATGCTCTTGTTGACCGAGAAGAAGAGACTGACTCAGCCACCAACAATATATCGTCCAGGTAAGGGATGATTATAACCCCTTGTGTTCTTAAGAAGGCCGCTACTTCTGTCATAACCTTTGTGAATATTCGGGGGGCCGAGGACAGACCGAAGGTTAGGCAAGTGAATTTAAAGTGGTGTACTGTGTCCTCCTGCTCTAGAGCGAACCTTAGGTATTGCTGGTGATTTGAGTGAATTGGAACATGATAATATGCATCCTTGAGGTCTAGGGTGCACATTACCGATCCCTTCTCTATCAATGGAATGCTGGTTTTTATAGTTTCCATTTTGAACCTTTTGTATTCCACCCACTGGATTAAGGGCTTGAGGTTTATAACCGTACGGCGTTTGCCCGAGGGTTTTAATACCGAGAAGAGGGAGGAATAATGGCCTAAACCCTGCTCTGAAGGGGGGGACCTGTTTCACCACGTGTAGGGATTGAAGGACTAATATATCCTGCCATAGACTTTTGAGATCTACGGGGGAGCGAGGACGAGTGATTTGGAAACGACGAGGGAGGGCATGGGAGAAGTCTATTTTGAAACCTTCCCCTAAGGAACGTAGGATCCATTGATTTTTTGTAATGGACACCCACTTGTCCTAAAAGAAAAGAAGCCTGCCCTCTACTCCAATGGCGTCATGGTCTAGCTGGGGCTCCAGAGGCAACCTGATCTGCTCTGTCCTTTCCTCCCTTCCTGTAAGACCATCTCCCCGTCTTACCCTTACCCCTGTAATCACGTTTAGGGGATCGACGGGGTCCACGAAAGGGCCGGTATCTTTTAACCCTATCCTCGGGAAATGCTTTTTTCTTGTCTGATGCTCTTTCTAGGATCTCGTCCAACACTGGACCAAAGACCCAAGCACCCGAAAAGGGAATTGAGCACAGTTTATTCTTTGAGTGGCTATCCCCCGACCACATGTTTAGCCATATCGCCCATCTAGCTGTATTAGATAATACGCTACATCTAGCTGCGAATCTGACCGATTCGGCCGAGGCATCAGCCATGAATTGCGTTGCCAGCTTTAACATGGGAAGAGAGTCTGATAGCATCTCTACAGGGGAGTCCGACCTAATTTGATCTGACAGCTCGTCCAACCAAAAGGCACATGGATCTTGCCACTGAAGTGGCAGCGATATTTGACTTAATTATGGCTGCTGAGGCCTCCCAACTCCTCTTGAGCATGCTCTCTGCCTTCCTATCCATTGCGTCCTTGAGGCAAGACGAATCCTCAAAGGGGATGGATGTTTTCTTAGCCACTTTCGCTATTGGGACATCTACTTTAGGGATTTCCTCCCAAAGTTTGATGTCCTCCGGATTGAAAGGAAGACGGGATTTAAAGTCTCTTGGCACAATGAGTCTTTTCTCCACTTCTTCCCATTCCTCCATAATCATTGATTTTAAATGCTCATTTACAGGGAATACTCTATTTCTCTGAGTTCTCAGACCTGCGAACATTTCATCCTGTTTGGAATGGGAGACCTGAGTGTCCTCCAAGTTCATAGTACGCCTGACGGACTTTAATAGTTCATCCGTATGTTGCGTAGAGAAGACATATTTCTTTCGCTCGTGAGGGTAACAGAGAAGCGATCCTCATCCTCTTCTAGACTGCTCTGATGCGGAATCTGAATATTCTCCTTCCTCAGACACATCTTCCACCTCCCACCAAGGTCTTTTCTGGCGAGGAGAGGGTTGAACTATTTGGTGTGACGGCTGTGTACGGGAAGGCATGAGGCTCGAGACTGTACTCTGGACCTCCTCACGTATCATAGATCTTATATCCGTCAAAAAGGAAGTTTTTTCTTCCTTTAGGACCTCGGCTATACATTTTTTACACAGCCACTTTTTATACGAGTCCTGAAGCTTCGTGTTACAGTCTACACATCGTCTTGATTTTTTGGAAGAAGATCCAGACCTCTGGGTTCCCCTCTCCTAATCCATAAAAAAATATAAAAGGACACCGGAGATTTACTATAAAAATCTGTCCTAGAATACTCTGATTTATCCAGAGAAGGGCCTAAGGCTGTACTCACACTGCCCAGGGACTCTGAAGGGGCTTCTGACCGTGAAGGATTAGCTTCCATGGTGTCAGTGTGTGTGTGGCTGAGGTGTACCCTTTTATAGGGTCTTACCTGATCCAGGTGGTAGCCACGCCCCCAATGATAATCGCTATTCTTAATGCCCTGGAGGCTCACCACTGCCTCCGGGCACCTGTGCGTTCTGGGTGCCGAAGCCCCTCTTCTCAATGCCGGAAGGAGAACCGGCGTGCGCTCCACCCTGGAACGCACGCCGGCCAAAGCGGATGTCCGCTCTTCTGACTCCGCCTCCTGGCCAGAAGTCTCGCACCGCGCTCGGCGTGCGCTCCACCCTGGAACGCACGCCGGCTCCAAAGCGGATGTTTGCCCTGATGACTCCGCCTCCCGCCGGAAGCCATACACCGCGCTCCTCCGTGGAGCGCACGCCGGCCTTTCAGCCGGTGGGATAGCGCAACGCTCAGCTTGTCCGGGGGATACAGCGGCAAGCGGCGGTCTTCTGGCTGAGGGACCCCGCAAAGGGGTATCAGCATGGAGCCTCTGGACCGAAGGAAGGGGAGAGTTCTCAGACCCCCCCAATCCCCCTGGCTCTCACCTAACTTCTATCTTCGGAGAACCTCTCCATAGTGTCCTCTCCTGCTAGGGACAGAAAAAACACTGAGGGTGTGATGGGGGGGGGGGCTTTTAACCTCTCATGTGTTTCCTGTCCCTAGAGGAACAGAGGACTTAACTCATGTCGTGCTGTTATGATGGACGTACTGGTAAATATTCATTTTTTTCTTCCCCATTCCAAAAATTCCTGTGAAGCACCTGAAGGGTTAATAAACTTCTTGAATGTGGTTTTGAGAATCTTGAGGGGTGCAGTTTTTAGAATTATGTCATTTTTGGGTATTTTCTGTCATAAAAGCCCCTTATAGTCGCTTCAAATGTGATGTGGTCCCTTAAAAAAAAAAATGGTTTTGCAAATTTTGTTTTAAAAATTAGAAATCGCTGGTCAACTTTTAACCCTTATAGCTCCCTAATAAAAAATAAAAAAAATGTTGGTTCCAAAATTGTGCTGATGTAAAGTAGACATGTGGGCAATGTTATTTATTAACTATTTTGTGTGACATCTCTCTGATGTAACGGCATAAAAATTAATTTTGAAAATTGCAAAATTTTCCGAGCTTTTCACAAATAAACGCAAGTGATATCGAAGGAATTTTACCACTATGATGAAGTACAATATGTCACGAAAAAAATAAACATTCTCAGAATCAGGGGGATCCGTTGAAGCGTTTGAGTAATTACCTCATAAAGTGACAGTGGTCAGAATTGTAAAAATTTGCCTAGTCATTATTGTGCAAACCACCCTCGGGGGTAAAGGGGTTCTGCCACCATAAAGAATACTGGTTAACCAACCAGAAAAGGTAGAAATAAATTGTTTTGTAATTTATAGTGATTCAAAATTATGCCCCATTCAAAAGATACCAAGCTTTCATTTTTTTGAATTCTGCTCTCTGGTGCCCCCTGACTTTATTCCAATATGTCCTGGTAGTGGGTGATCAGCTGGTCGCGTTTGCACAGTGCCTGTCATAAGAGCCCCCCCAAGTCCACACCCGCAGTGTGCACAATGTATTCTGTCACAAGTCTGACAGTCTGCTGTAAGCACAGTGTGTGATTCACCCCTCCAGAACCATCTCACCGGGAGGGGAGCTGTGAGTGCAGGGGGAGGGGGGTGAATCACAGACACTGTGCTTACAGCAGACTGTCAGACTTGTGACAGAATACATTGTGCACACTGCGGGTGTGGACTTGGGGGGGCTCTTATGACAGGCACTGTGCAAACGCGACCAGCTGATCACCCACTACCAAAACGGAATGGAACACCACCAGGGGGCGCCAGAAAGCAGAATTCAAAAAAATAAAAAAGTTTGGTATCTTTTGAATGAAGCATAATTTTGAATCACTAAATAAAATTATTTCCACCTTTTCTGGTTGGTTAACTGTATTCTTTATGGTGGCTCGATCCCTTTAAGGATAAGGCAACAACTTGGCATGGCTGACAGGGTTAAGCCGTTTAAAAATTCAATAGGAAAACACTCCCTTTTATCATCTACAACATGACTCCACCGTCAGCTGATTCTTTTCTCGGACTCACCTCAACATTAAGATCTTTATGTAGTAAGATTCTAATAGAATATCTAAAATTTTAAATAAAAACTCCCTTTAACAGTTGATCTCCACCCTGAAATGAAGAGTCAGCAACATCCGCTTCAGGGGGTGGGCAGTCCCTGCTGTACTCTGCATGTCCCCTCACCTTACAATGCACACCAAGTGCACTCTTGTCGGCTAGTCTCTTCCCATTAGGGCTAGCGAGGGAGCACACTGTGTGCATTGAAAGTACTACACAGTGACAAGGAAGCTCATACAGAGTCAGAATGGACAACCGTCACATGCTCCGTACAGCAGGGAATAACCCTACCCCTGAAACTGATGTCAATGATGACTCCGTGTTTCAGGGTGGAGACAGGGGCTGCGGCAGTGACCAAGCCAAGGCTCCCAGATAACCAGGAGATTCTGGGGATTCTCAAAAAATGTCATCAAAACAAAGTAGGTAAAAAAAAATTAGACTAAGAAGTCACTGCTGTTCCCTCTTTAAAGTCAATTAGAAGAGCGATTAGATTAGTACAATAGAAAGACATTTAGGATTAAAATCCTTATTAGTTTCGAACCACTCCTATAATTTATCCTGCAGAAGCCACTAGTGGAAGCCAGAGTGGAGATCCAGACCACAGAACGCATCTTGCCCATCCAAACTGCCAAATTCTTACAGACCTTTGTCAACTCCAATTCAAAGGATGGGAGAACGTTAGCTTTTTTAAGTATTGTTCTGTATGCACGACCAATGCTAATGAAAATAAAACACATTACAATATATCAAGTATTTAATAAAAGATTTTTTAACTTTAACATATGGCTGTCAATAGTAATACAAGTCCTCTTCAGTGTGGAAGCTCAAAGGACAACCTTGTAGTGAGAGCCACACTGTGGGCAGCGATTTACCTGCCCATCATGGGCCCAGAACCAGATAACTTGAGAATTATCTTCTTCACCTGGAAGAAAGAAAATGATAAAAGGTTATGTTTCAGTGCTTGAATTTATTGTACAACTACAAACTGAGTCCTTTAAAATTCACATTGGTGCCAGACTTCATCATGCTGCTGCAATATCCACCATTTTAAAAAATAATGGCATTTTCTCTGAGAACTTTCAACAACAATATACACAACTATCTGAACCTGAACAGGCATTGCTTAGGCGGCTGGAATATATGGACTTCTATAAATAGGTAAAGAGTGATTGCAGGGCCATTGGAATTATACAGTATATTTTTTTGTATTTTATACCAGTTTTCTAGATTCAATCCCTTTGAGCGGATTTCTGTGAGTTTATGGTCTTGTACATTATTCTAGATGTGTGTATGACCAGTATATCTAAACGTGGTAGTACCCCATATGGGGGTGTAAACTGCTATTTGAGCACACGGAGGGATCGGATGGGAAGGAGCGCTACTTGGCTTTTAAAACGCAGACTTTGTTTTAATAGATTGTGGACTCCATTAGCCAAGCCCTTGAAATGCCAGAACAGCAGAAACACCCACCACCCCCCGGTGACTCCATATTGGAAACTCCACTGCCTAAGGAATTCATCTAGGGGTGTAGTGAGTATTTTGAACCCACAGGTGCCTCACAGAATTTTGCGATATGGGGACATGGAACTAACATTTTAGTGGTAGAACTGTACATTTTTTATTAGCTGAAAGTTTGTCATTTACACAAGGGTTATTAGGTGAAACTGGACCCCATAATTTATTGAGCAATTTCTCCCAAATGCAGCAATGCCCCATATGTCATCAGAAGTTACTGTTAGGCCACACGTCAGGGCTGAGAAGGAAGGAGCGCTATTTGGTGCACAAATTTTGCAGGTGACATTTGCGAAACCCCGAAGGTGTCAATAGAAAAACGCACAAAATGACCCCATTTTAGAAATTGTACCTTTCAATGAATTCATCAACAGCTGCAGTAACTATTTTGGCCCACAGGAGTTTGCTTTGCAACATACACGCCAGGCTTTTTTCCCCTTGAGAATTGCAAATCTGCCACTTAAATGCCCATACATTGTGCCCCCATACAGTGTAGTAGCCCCATATATTGTGCCCAGCTTGAGCTTATGGAGACATACACCCCGTAAATTGTTAAGTGCACTCTCCCAGCTACAATAATGCCAAACATGTGGCCGCTTACTGTGGTTTTAGGCATAGGGGGGCTCAGAAGGAGGGGAATTTGGAAGCACAGATTTCACTGGATTTTATTTGATGGGTTGGGATCCGTCGCTTTTCAAGAGTCTTTGTTCTACCAGTAATGTGGGACCCCCTATGTTTCCAGTGACAGATATCCTGCACAAAACTCCACTCAGGTCTAAGTTAGTGTTTTATTGGTAATATTTTGGGGGACATCCCTTGTTTTCAATAGAAGGCTGGGATCATATTATTGTGTTCTACACTAAGCACTTACGCTGGAGTTTCCGTGTAAATCCTACAAAAATGTGATTTAGATGAAACCCCCCAATGCAACCGCTCTCCATAATGAGGCAGGTGGAGACACTTTGGACTCAGTTTGGCATCTGTTCCGGTGGTATCCATCTTGAGACATGCACAGAACAGTGGTCACCCACACTTGTGCGCTAAAAAGACACCTAAACTGATGGGACTTTGGTGGAACACAGACCAGATGGAGTCCAAAGTGACCACCTGCCTCATTATAGCGAGTGGTTCAGTTGGGGGTTCTATCTGAATCACATTTTTTGGGGAATTTACACTGAAACCCAGACGCAAGTGCTCAGTGGAGAGCGCAGGATAAATGTGAACCGAGCCTTATTCAGATTATTGGGAATCAGAATGAACAAAAACAGCAGTAAAATAGTTTTTAAATTTTACGCAATTTTCGTGTGGTATAAGTGATAAGACTGCTTTATTATTCTGTTCAATACATTTACAGCGATGTCAGATTTATAAAAAAAAAAATTTTGGTCTACATTCTGAGAGCAACAACTTATCTGGCCAAGAGCTGTACGAGAGCTTATTTTTGCAGGAGGAGTTTGATCCTTTTTTAAGTACCATTTTGGGATACAGAACATTCTTTTGATCACTTTTTACACAGATGCAGGATGAACAAAAAAACAAAGAACAGCAATTCAGTTATTGGTTTTATATATTTTTATGTGGTTCACTGTGTGGTAAAAGCTATTAGTAGTAAGAATGATTTATTGTTTGGTTCAGTATGATTATAAGGATACCAGTTTTAGCTCTTTATGCTTTGCTACTTCTGCACACTAAAAACAATATTTTACAAACATTAATTTGTTTTTGCATTGCCATATTCTAGAAGCTGAAACTTATTTACCACAAGAGCTAGGTGGGGGATTTTTCTTTGTGGGAAAGTTAAGAGTAATTATACTTTATTTAATCCTTTTACTTTAACCTAGTACCACTGTGGAACATGAACATTTCTCACCAATTCCTGGTCCCATACACTGCAGTACTCACGTAGTACTCACAATACAGTGCATGAGACCTGTTAGATGTTCACTGACTCAGTCTGTTAGACACTGCCATAAAGAGGGTCCAACAGGCCACTGTACCCCGAGGTCATCTGATGACCTCAGGGTGCAATGCAAACTATTGGCACCCACGATTACAATCGCGATGAGCAGATAGTGTTAAAGAGGGAGTATTCTCCCTTTTAACCACTTAGATGCTGCTGTTGTGATTGACTGTGGTATCTGATGGGTTAATTGGCATGGTGTACATATCTGGCACACAGCCCAAAGTGACATGTGCTCATGACAAATCTGTACAGCTTTCAGGGGTTAATCACCCTTTCTATAAGTTTTACACTGAAATGAAACGTGTAGCAAAGAAACTTACATATGCAGCCCACAAGTCTCTGCTTATTGACTGGTGGCACAATGTGTGGATTCTCTTTGGTTCCTGCATAGGATTTTGGCTTGAGGACATTAAAAGGATCCTTAAAAAGACAAAATGAGTTGTAAGTGTTATACCACTTACAGGTGCATCTCACTGAATTAGAATATCAAAAAATGTATTTATTTCAGTTCTTCAATACAAAAAGTGAAACTCATTATATAGAGTCATTACAAACAGTGATCTATTTCAAGTGTTGATTTCTGTTAATGTTGATGATTATGGCTTACAGCCAAAGAAATCACAAAAGTCATTATCTCAGTAAATTAGAATACTTTATAACAGCTTGAAAAATGTTTCCTCTTGACAATACCCCATAGAGAATCTATGGGGTTAAGGTCAGGCGAGTTTGCGGGCCAATCAAGCATAGTGATACTGTTTGTAAACCAGGTATTGGCACCTGTCCACACTGCCAGAAGTACCAAGTCCTGCAGGAGAATGAAATTTCCATCTCCAAAAATCTTATCAGCAGAGGGAAGCATGAAGTGCAATAAAGTTTCCTGGTAGACGGCTGCGCTGACCTTGGTCTTGATAAAACACAGTGGCCCTACACGAACAGATGACATGGCTCCCCAAACCATCACTGATTGTGGAAACTCCACACTAGACCTCAAGCAGCTTGGATTGTGGCCTCTCCACTCTTCCTCCAGACTCTGGGACCTTGATTTCCAAATGAAATGCAAAATTTACTTTCATCTGAAAACACCACCTTGGACCACTGAGCTACAATCCAGGTCTTTTTCTCCTTGGCCCAGGTAAGACGCTTCTGGCGTTGTCTATTGGTCATGAGTGGCTTGACACAAGGAATGCGACACTTGTAGCCCATGTCCTGGATACGTCTGTGTGTGGTGGCTCTTGAAGCAATGACTCCAGCAGCCGTCCACTCCTTGTGAGTCTCCCCAAAATTTTTGAACGGTCTTTTGTTAATAATCCTTTCAAGGCTGCGGTTATCCAGATTGCTTGTGCACCTTTTTCTACACACTTTTTTGTTCCACTCAACTTTCCATTAATATGCTTGGATTCAGCACTCTGAACAGCCAGCTTCTTTAGCAATGACCTTTCGTGGCTTATCCTCCTTGTGGATTGTGTCAGTGACTGCCTTCTGGACATCTGTCAAGTCAGCTGTCTTCCCCATGATTGTGGAGCCTACTGAAACAGACTAAGGGACCCTTTTAAACGCTTAGGAAGCTTTTGCAGGTGTTTTTTATTAATTATTCTACTTTACTGAGATAATGAGTTTTGTGTTTTCATTGGCTGTAAGCCATAATCATCAACATTAAAAGAAATAAACACTTGAAATAGATCACTATGTTTGTAATGACTATAATATCAGTTTCAGCTTTTGTATTGAAGAACTGAAATAAATTAAATTTTTGATGATATTCTAATTTTGTGAGATGCACCTGTATATGTAAAGAACACAAACGTTTATTTAAAGACACTGAACAAAATAATTTAGCAATGTCTTGTCATGAATCCAGATACACTGAGAGATTCCTGCAAAGGACTCATTATGGACTTTGACCTTAATCCACATTTGTATAAGAGGTCGGTCATTTGCTTTACTTCTCCTGGAAACAAAGGAATAACTGGAACAAGGCCTGAAACTCATGATAGGCACTGCTGTACTTACATGGTTGATCCACTGAAATCAGCACAATATATCCCATGCACAGCTATACAGTACATTGCCTAATCTCAGACCTGCACTATTTACCGTGTGTTGAAGCAAGACCACCATCTTATAATAAGGTCTGGAAAGAAGCTGTCGTAGGACAAACTTATTATAATACTCCTGCCAGCAGTGATCAATGTAATGGAGGCCAGGTATGTCAACAGCAGGAGAAACCCTTCCTCCCCACTATGATGTCTAAAGTGATGGGTACATGGTTAGCACCCCATTCTGCTTTATGACATCCATATGCACTGAGGACCTGTGGAGAGGGTGCATGAGAAAGAACGTAAAAAAAGTAATCTGGTGGCATTACCCCTTGAGTTGTTGCCACATGACAGATGTTTGGAGTCCTTCACAGTGAGAAGCAAGGTAGAACAACGTTATTAAACGATGCTGCCAAAGTATCATTAAATGGGTTGTCCAGGGCCATTTTATTTTTACTTTGGGAAAAGGAAGCTGGCTGTCAACAGAGCAGAAGAGAAGAAGCTGCTCTGTTGACAAGACGTCCGTGGAAGCCGCTGAATCGCCAGCAGGAGCAGTCTGACCGCTCTGTGCTGGCAGAGACAGACACCAGGCACAGACAGACAGTTAGCAACTACCTGCCTGTTAGTTTTTAGGTCATAGTAAAATAAATAAATAATAATAATAAAAAAATTCTTCTCATGCCTATTTGTGGATACGGCCATCATTCCTAGACTACATATCCCATCCTGTTTTATACGCTGGAAAAAGTATCCAGTTTCTCCTAGTTCCCCACTCTGTAATAGGGTCCTGGCTTCAAATCCCACCAAGGACAACATCTGCAAGGAGTTTGTATGTTCTCCCTGTGTTTGCGTGGGTTTCATCTAATTTACTCCCAAACTTCAAAGACATACTGATAGAGAATTTAGATTATGAGCCCCAATGGGGTCAGTGATAATGTCGGTAAAGTGCTTCGGAATTAAAGGCGCTATATAAGGGATTAAATAAAAAAGCGCGAAGAAATAGGACCTGGGAAGCATGACTACAGAACACAGAAGTGACCAGATGTGTGTTCCCTGTGGCTAGACTGTCTAGCAGGTCACTAATAATGCCCCATATACACCGGGGTGTGACTAGCAGCTACACCAATAAAGTATAGGGGATGTCACCAGGACCCAAACTTTACATCACAAGCACAAGACCTACAGATGCATCTGAAGACGGGGACCCCTCTTCAGCCAGTTTCACTTTGTCCCAGACTCATCAAGTGTCACCAGGTTTCTACTGTAAAACCTGGAATCTCGCTACATTTTTGCACAACTTTTTGTTGCTGAAAGCAAATAGTTTCTTGACACATGTGTGTCCCAGCCAGCTTAGACAACTTTGAGAAGTGGGCAAAGCCAATGTTTGTTCCTCTAAACACACAAGGATATTAAAAGGTTTGTCCAAGACTTGACAACCCCTTTCTTAAAGGCTGTATTACCCGGTATAAAACAAACTCCAGTTTCACACCAGCGTCGTTCCAACAGTGTCAGCAATAGGTCTCCCGGTCCCATATGGAATAATCAGCAGCCGCTAACAGGCTGCTTCGCTCACACTTCCTGGAGATGAACTTTGGACATCAGAGGAAAGTGTGAGAACAGTGGCCCATTAGCAGCAGACTGGCTGCAGCACTCACACGGTATACAAATATCATGGGAGACCAGGGAGACCCAGCACTCACATTGCTAGAATGGCACCCGCACAGGAGGGGAGTTTGTTTCCATTTTACACTGAGGGATATAGTAAGGAGGGTTTGTCCACTACTTGGCACAATACAAGAAAATTGTAAAAAAAAACAAAAACAAACAGTAAACACAAGGAGTAAGATATAAGTGTGTGAACATGGCTCAGCCTGGTCCTAGACCTACTCTAATGGAGGGGAGTAGCACTCTAATGGAGGGGAGTAGCACTCTAATGGAGGGGAGTAGCACTCTAATGGAGGGGAGTAGCACTCTAATGGAGGGGAGTAGCACTCTAATGGAGGGGAGTAGCACTCTAATGGAGGGGAGTAGCACTCTAATGGAGGGGAGTAGCACTCTAATGGAGGGGAGTAGCACTCTAATGGAGGGGAGTAGCACTCTAATGGAGGGGAGTAGCACTCTAATGGAGGGGAGTAGCACTCTAATGGAGGGGAGTAGCACTCTAATGGAGGGGAGTAGCACTCTAGCGTCCCCAGTTGTACATTTCAGTCTTAATTATCTTCATTAGGTCATATACCTCTCCCTTCTTCAAAGCGTTCAGGACCTTCCTCTCCAGGCCCGTCGCCTACTCCTCATCAGTGGGGATACCTAAACAGAAAAGACACAAAAAGGACAGATCATAGCAAGAATACTACAAAGAAAAAACAAAGTGACCTGAAAGTGGCTGATAACAGAGGACAATAGCCAGCAGAGCTGTGTGACAATTCAGTCTGTACAGAGGGTACAGTAGTGGAAGTGTAACCTGTGCAGGGGCTTGGCAGACCCCGTGCACACGGTCACAGTCCTGGGTGTCACCTGCTGTCACTGGAGCAGTGAGTACGTGCTGATGGGCGGCGCACATTACTACACTGCTGCAAAGTCACGTACACTGTCCCGTCCTATGCCCTTCACAGGGGACACCGCACACTCCAGCCTCACACCTAGTAATACACAGCAGTCCTCACACCACACACAGGAGGCGGCCACTGTCCACCATGGCTGTCATACCCACCTCCAGCGCTCATTGCTCTGACGCATGGTCTGCTGCGGCACACGGTCCCTGCACTCCGGGACACAGCACGACGGAGGAGCTGAGAAACCTCCAAGAAGCCATGACTGCTGCACCTCACAGCCGACAGCTGCCACTACAGCGTCCAGGGGGCGGGGCAGTGCGCATTTATACCCGGGACCATACCAAGCGCATAGCGGAGGGGTGCACCGTAACAAGGCAGCGAGCAGAGAGGCCGTGTCATCTCCGTATATGGCCGTAATGTGCTGTACCCGCGGGGTTATTGCTGGTGCTTAATTACCACATGTAAAGGGAGTCAATGACAGGTGGAAACGCCATTTGTTCTCTAGTAGTAGCAGCCCAATAAAAGTGACCTCATCAATGGGAAGAATTGTTTATAAAAAGCAGCAGCTTTGTGATTTACTTGTTTTTAAAAAATCCTTTTCATTCTCAAGGAGAGGAGGAATTTTAGTTTTGTTTACTGCTCGTTGCCTAGGTTACCGGCCACTGCTGTGCTAGGAGTGCAGCGCTTACAAGCTGTTTTCTATAGAGCTTGTACACACTGATTTGAGGCTGCCGGGATTTAGTACCCTGCACTCTCCGGGGCTGCAGCGGTAAAGATGCCTCATGTGTCAGCATCGGAGGGTGCACCATTTGGGTTCAGCGATGCTACATTGCCACATGTCTGACCTGTCAATCAAGCAGGACAGCATCGGCAACCGGGCAACCAGAAGTCGGGAGGATGGGGATCGGGGTGCTGAAGATCAACGTGGAGACAACCTCTTTATTATCTACCTTGAGCGAAGTTCACACACAGTTTTCTACATGGATATTGTGTCAGATCCGCTTCAAAATCCACGTAAAAAACTGCTTCAGATACTCTGACTACTCCTCATATTCATTGCTGTGGAATATCCACACGGCTGTTCATATTGTGAATTATTTTGAGAGTTTTTCTGACTAAACATTAAAAACCTCACTGCACAAAATAAAAAATAATAATAATTAACGTCACTTCTGTGAGGCGGATTCTCATGGAATCTTCTCCAAACTCGACACTGTCACAGGCTGCAAAAGACCATAAGGAGAAAATACTTCAATAACGCTTCAAGAAAAGAACCCCAAAACAAACAGAAAAAGCAACGCAAATTCCTCCTGAAAATCTCATTGGATTTTCCGCTTCCAAAAAAGACATAGTTTTGTCATTTCTGTTTATAGCCAAAGCCTGAGAGATCCGACGCAGGACAGAGCCCAGTGGTGCCGGGCGGACTATTATAATGGGGTACTATAGTTTTTGCCTGGGGTGCTGCCAGGACTTTTGGTGAAAAGGATTTTCTGAGAATTATTTGTTTACCCCCGAGGCTTCCAGAGGTTAAATGGGTATTCCAGATTTGGAAGACCTCTGTTCCCCAGCTGCAGTTTATTTAAAAAACAAGCAAAATGCGCTCTACTCACCCTCCACAGGTCCAGTGGTGACTCTCTGCCGCTGCTCTTGATGTTTGTTATTGTGGGTTTCTGCTGCTGCCCCTTTCTGCACCAACTAAACCTCAGAGCCCAGTGATAGGCTATGTGCCCACAGTGCAGAAATGAAGCAGAAATTTTCCGCAGCATTTCTGCATGTCCTTGGCAGTAAAAACGCATGCTGATTTTACACGCGCTTTTGAAGCATTTTTACTTGCGGATTTGCCATGCGTTTTTCAAATGCATTGTATAGGCAAATCCGCATGCTGAAACGCATAAAGAATGGACATGCTGCGTTTTTTTCCACACCTAAAATCCGAGCAGAAAAAATCCTGAGATGTGCAATGCGCTTCTGCTACATTTCCACACGGAAAAAAAAACCACACAAAAAACGCACAAAATCTGCATCGTGGGCACATAGCCATAGGCTGCAATGGTGAGGAGCTGAGAGCCCTTCATAAGCGGCAGATGCCCAGTATGCGATACAGAGCCGGCATCTTTCTCTGACAGCTTTGGCTGGAGCTAGCTCCGATCGTTGTCGTCAACCATTTAGATGCCTCTTTTCCCTATTTAAAAATTAAGAAAATACAAAGTTGAAATAAAAAAAACATTTACTTAGTATTGTCGTGTCCAAAAAAAGTCTAGTTTATCAAAATATTAAATTATTTAAACTGTATGTAAAATGACAAAAAAATATATCAAAAGTTCAATTATAGCAGGATCCTTCCTTCTTATATACAGGTGCATTTCACAAAATTAGAATATCATCAAAAAGTTAATTCATTTCAGTTCTTCAATACAAAAAGTGAAACTCATTATATAGAGTCATTACAGAATGATCTATTTCAAGTGTTGATTTCTGTTAATGTTGATGATTATGGCTTACAGCCAATGGAAACACAAAAGTCATTATCTCAGAAAACCAATCAGTATCTGGTGTGACCACCATTTGCCTCACGCGGTGCAAACACATCTCCTTCGCTTAGAGTTGATCAGGTTGTTGGTTGTGAAATGTTGGTCCTCTCATCAATGACTGTGCAAAGTTGCTGGATATTGGCAGGAACTTGAACACTCTGTCGTGTACGCCGATTCAGAGCTATACTGGCCATGCAAATCCCACCAAGGACAGCATCTGCAAGGAGTTTGTATGTTCTCCCCGGGTTTGCGTGGGTTTCCTCCGGGTTCTCCGGTTTCCTCCCACACTCCAAAGATAAACTGACATCGATGATAATGTATGTAAAGTGCTGTGGAATATGATGGCGCTATATCAGCAAGGTATAATAAATAAATAAAATTAATGCAATTTTATTGTGCATAAGAAAAAAGCTGCTCATCACTAGCGAATGGTGCGTCCAATCTCCAAGGTCACAGTGCTGGCAACACACTGCAAGAAACTAACTGTAAGTTTAGCCAAAACTCAGTACATTTCTATATGAAAGACACAGCTACCAGGGGTGGATTAAGGGTGGCCAGGGCCCGGGCAGTTCAGATTGTGTAACCCCCCCATGTGAGGGGTCATGCGGTCCAAGTACAGTAACGTGATCAATGTCATCATCATATACCTGAAACCTATAATATGTAAGTAGGATGTACGTCACTCTTTATAAAAATATGGTGCCAGAATATGATAACACTCCATGTACTCAAAGAAGAAAAAATCCGGCACTCAGAGTTTCAGAAAAAATTCTGATTCATTAGTAAAGCAATCCAAAAACAGATCAACCATCTATCTGCAGGTCAATAGTGTTCTTCAACCTCACAGATTTCCTTTAAGAGCTTCCCTGCCGCCTGCTTTCTCACTAGATAAGAGCTGTTACCTCTGCAAACAATCTGACTGATCCTCAAGGCTCGGCCTTTTTTTAACTCACTCAGGAACCTTCGCTGAACTTGCACTTTCTCAATACTTCCTATAATCAGTGGAGTAACTTGAAGCTCATGGGCCCCAATGTAAAAGCTCCAACAGGGCCCCCAATTATTGCAAGTCTTTAATAGTATTGGTCTTTTCATACAGACCAAAGGGACGTTTTGGGCCCTCTAGGCTCTAGAGTCCAGATGTGATTGCAACCCCTGCACCTATTGTAGTTATGCCCCTGTCTATAATTGCTGACCCTTCTGCAATAAGCCCCCCTCCTGACAGTGCTTGACCGCGTATGCCATATTGAAGAATTTTATGAAAAAAACACTAGTAAATGCCACAAAACAAAAAAGAAAAGTGACTTGAATAAATCACAAATGATGAATCGGGCCACAGTGTTTGTATTTAATGAATCTCCAGACTCTGCTATAATTCTTTGACAAAAGGGAAACCTCCATCACCTCAGTATTAGCCCCAGTTACTGCAAATGCCCAAAACAGACTCAGGAGCTCATGCAGGCACAATGTCTAACCAATAAATGTCAGACTAAGGGCCAGAAACCAGCACGTTCCGACATGAGAACGGCCGGTCTTGGTGAATCGCGGCTAAATCTTTACTGGAAGGTTTCCCATGTAAGAGGAATGTGCTGGCTGCAGTGAGGAGGTCATGTGACTGCAGGTGATTGGCAGTTACTGGTCGCTCCTGACATCTGTAATGTTATCATTTGTATCTCAGGTGACAGTTGGGAGAGAGCGACGCAGCGACTTGTCTACAAGGAGCATCCGCAGAGTTTTCAGCCTTAGAAGCGCAGTGTTTTGTCATATTTTTCCCTTTCCTTCCCATTTGTACCCTCCCCCATTGCCCCTTTATTCATTTTTCCTGGATTGACTGGATTACATCATCCGTTACTGGTCATCGTGTGGCAAGTATCATTCTCTGTGCCCCATATACAGTTCACAGAGCACAATACATTCACATTACACAGTGTATACACAGAGATGGGAACAGAACTGCTCACATTATATGATTGGGACGAGCTGTATAACAGATTTATAACTTTAGAGTCTTAAAAGAAACCTCTCTGCAAAAATATAAATCTGCAGATAAAAGCTGTTTTATACAATGTGGGTCATCTAATTGGAAGTGGGGAATAATGAAGTTGTATTCTCCCTGCAGCCGCTTGTTTCCTGTTCTTGGGCAGCACCGGGCAGTGAGCAGTCAGCGATCACTACACTGTGAGCGAGCTGTAATCTCCCCCTTCTTTCTCATTGACATCCTGCTCTATGGATGTCGGAGCGGTGGATGTGATTACAGAGCACTCAGTGTGTAGAGATCACTGACTCTTCACTGTCCGAGCCCTGATGACTGGAAGGGAGCGGCTGCAGGGAGAGTGTAACTTTATTTTCTCCCTGCAGCCGCTCTTCCAATTAGATTGCTGCACATGTTTAATATAGTATTTATCTACAAATGACTCCTCTGCCTGCAGGCTAATGCCGTCTGTCTGCAGACAGGCTCCTTCTATGGCAGGTATACCCCTCATGTTTGATGTTTCTATGGGACCTGACCAGTAAGACAATGTTCACATCATATATAGACATTTGTTAACGTACACATTATTTATGTTTTTATGCTAAAAGGATGCGCCTGACTGGTATATAATAAGTCTATTAAAGTCATCAAATCTTCCTGCCCTCTCCCCTCCCTAGTTTTTTTTTAACCCATTCCCTTTTCTGCTTTCTTTCTCCACCTTTTCCTGTTTATTGAGGGTGGGCTGGAAAAATGATACACAAGTGTTGTAAAATGTACATGTTTCTACAAAGCGATTTTATAACAAATAAAATTACTATTAATAAATTAAAAAATAAAATATCTTAATAGCATTGTAAAATATCTTAAAAAGACAACATCTGCAAGCAGTTTGTATATTCTCCCCGTGGGTGCTTTGATTTCCTCCCACACTTCAAAGACAGACCAATAGAGAGTTTAGATTGTGAGCCCCAATGGGGACAGTGATGATAATATCTGTAAAGCGCTTTGGAATTACTGGCACTATATAAGTGAGTAAAATTAATAAATTGTATACTATTTTTTGCAATGGATAGAAGGGACACAAAAAAACAATAATTAAGTCAATATAGCGAGTCATAAATAAATGTCATAAAAGATTAACTGTATTGATCAAGTAGAAAGGTGTAGTGGACATACAAAAAACAGAAAACATCATAAATAAAAATAGTGTATATGAAAATGTAAAGGAGACTCTGTGCTTAGTAGAAAATCACAAATATAGTATATTGAACGTAACCATCATCAGAAATATATATAAGGAAATATGTATAAAAATACATATATAATATTAATGATGCAATCATAAGATACAGTGTGTATGGTGACTAAATAATGGTCAAGTATACAAGATTGGAGTAAAAGGTAAAGATATTCCCATATATTGCATGGTCAAATAGTCAGCATACACTCAGGATGGATGGGAAAAAATTAGTTTAGCACATACTTGGTTCACAGCAGGAGCTCCCTTGCGATGCGCTGACCAGAACACGCATTTTGACAATGTCTTCATCAGGGGGTGGCATCATTATAGGAAGAGGGAGTATAACAATGCAGCACTAGCAAATAGGAGAGGGACGCGGCGTGTATTGGTGCATGCGCAAACTGGTGACATCCAGGAGCTTGCCAACACTGGTGTCACGTGACCGGCCGTGTCACAAACTGGGTTGAGACGAAGAACCAGATGTGCATGCGTGCTGCCGGGTCGATCTGCAAAAGTAGTCTAGCATTCATAGTTGAGAGAAATGAACACTGTGCATAGTGGGAGCGTAATACTCAAAAAAGGCCACAAGATGGTGCACAGGAGCATTGTATTAACTGTATACAGCACAGTGGAGAGACCACATTATGCGATATTAGAAGGATATTAAGATTGTTTCTTATTTATGGCATATTAATGATAATATCTATAGTGACAAACACAGAAATATACATGGCTCTATATGGGTAAGAGTGCAATATTAGGGGTATGACTAATTGATAACTACAATTAAGGGTGTTCCTGGGTGTGGAATCTATATGTCCATAGTGATATCTACAATTATGCTATAGATCACACCCACTACATATCTTCACCGCCACAGAATTATTGTTGTACTTTCTTCCATTGAGACCAACAGTTGTGCTCAAAAGTTTACATACCATGGCAGAATTTTTCCTTTCTTGGCCTTGTTTCTGAGAATATGAATGAGAACAAAAAACTATTTCTTCACTCATGGTTATTGGTTGGGTGAAGCCATTTATTGTTAGACTACTGTGTTTTCTCTTTCTAAATCTTAATGACAACCAAAAACATCCAAATGACGCTGATCATAAGTTCACATACCCTGGTGATTTTGGCCTGATAACATGCACAGAATTTGACACAAATGGGTTTGAATGGCTACTAAAGGTAACATCCTCACATGTGACTTGTTTGCTTATAATCAGTGAGTGTGCATAAAAGCTGAGTGAGTTTCTGGGATCCAGACAGACCCTTGCATCTTTCATCCAGCCACTGACGTTTCTGGAGTCATGGGGAAAGCATAAGAATTGTCAATGGATCTACGGGAAAAGGTAGTTGAACTGTATAACACAGGAAAGGGATACAAAAAGATATCCAAGGAATTGATAATGCCAGTCAGCAGCGTTCAAATTTTAATTAACAAATGGAAAATCAGGGGCTCTGTAAAAGCGTAGGTAGACGGTCAGGTAGACCAACAAAAATTGCGGCCACAACTGCCAGGAAAATTGTTCAGGATGCAAAGAAAAACCCACAAATAACATCAACTGAAATTCAGCACTCTCTGAAAACTAGCGGTGTGGCTGTTTCAAAATGCACAATAAGGAGGTTCTTGAAGAAGAATAGGCTGCATGGTCGAGTTGCCAGGAGAAAGCCATTACTGCGCAAATGCCACAAAGTATCTGGCCTACAATACGGCAAACAGCACAGCGAGAAGCCTCAAAACTTCTGGAACAAGGTAATTTGGAGTGATGAGACCAAAATTGAACTTTTTGGCCACAACCATAAACGTTACATTTGGAGAGAGGTCAACAAGGCCTATGATGAAAAGAACACCATTCCTACAATAAAGCACAGAGGTGGATCGCTGATGTCTTGGGGATGTGTGAGCTACAAAGGCACAGGAAACTTGGTAAAAGTTGAAGGAAAGATGAATGCAGCACGTTATCAGCAAAAGCTGGAGGCAAATTTGCACTCATCAGCCTGGAAGCTGCGCATGGGACCTACTTGGAAATTCCAACATGACAACGATCCAAAACACAAGGCCAAGTCGACCTGTCATTGTCTACAGCAAAACAAAGTGAAGGTTCTGGAGTGGCCATCTCAGTCTCCTGACCTCAATATCATTGAGCCACTCTGGGGAGATCTCAAGCGTGCAGTTCATGTTAGACAGCCCAGGAATTTACAGGAACTGGAGGCTTTTTACCATCTGAGAAAAAAAAGAACCTCATCAACAACTACCACAAAAGACTTCAAGCTGTCATTGATGTTAGAGGGGGCAATACACGGTATTAAGAACTGGGGTATGTGAACTTTTGATCAGGGTCATTTGGATGTTTTTGGTTGTCATTAAGATTTAAAAAGAAAAATCACAGTAGTTTGACAATAAATGGCTTCACCCAACCAATAATCATGAGTAGAGAAAAAGTTTTTTGTTATCATTCATATTCTCTGAAACAAGGCCAAGAAAGGAAAAATTCTGCCGAGTGATGTAAACTTTTGAGCACTGTATATGGTTTACATTAATGATATTTCATGCATATGTCACTCAGTTATGGGTGTGTGGTTGTCATCCTTTATTAATCATGTGTGTGTATTTTATATGATCGTCTAATAAAGTGTTTAACTTTTTTGCCAAAAATTCCTATTTGTCTGATTGCTATACATTGATTATTTGGAGTGGAATTAAACATTCACCCCCATTTTTGGGCCATAATATGGTGCAGGTGCATTTTTTCCTAAAATGTACCTAGTGAATCTATTGCTATTAATATGTCAGTGAGCGCCATCGATACTCCTGCGCCCTTTAACACCATCTGCATACAGCGCATCTTGTCTCCCTGGTCATATGTTTCCATCCCACATAGACATGTTGCTGAACTCCAGACTGTACTGAAGAAGGCCAGATATAGGTCGAAATGTTAATTTATGCACACAGAGGAACCTGTATAAGAAACACATTATTTTCACATATACTTGGAGTGCCAAATTCATTTTTTATTTTGTTATTCATAGTCCTCCATATAGTATAATGCACCCCCCATAGTCCGTACTGTGCGCTGTGGGGATTCGCTGGTTTCTGAGCCACGACCGGAGGGTAAAAAAAGCATAATTTTATTGATACAAGTCTTAAAACATACAAACATAACACCCCATAAAAAGACAGAATACAAACTACCTATTTAGCTTTGAAGGGTCAACTCCAAGCAGCCAAATTTAAAATAATGGACTAATGCCCAATGTTATCACCATTAAATTACTATGCTGTACAGTTTAGCCCAACTAAAGTGCTATGCTGTAGGTACTATTTCTATAGGTACTATTTCACCTTCCAGCACAAAAGGTCATAGGTAACAAGAGAAGGGGGCCACCTAAATTACTCTGGGGGAAAAAAAAACCTCTATAATCAACGTGTACCCTTTACACTATATCAGGACACATAAATTTTGCCTGAAGTCATGGTGACACCTTATATGGCAGCAAAGGAGGGTACGCATGTGTTATATATACTCATGGCTATGGCCTGGCCAGTGGGCGTGGCCTCACTTCCATACAATTGTATGGAGCGAGGCCACGCCCTCTAGATGACCACAACCACTGTCGTAGCATGGCCTTGCTCTATGCAAGTGTATGGAGCGAGGCCACACCCTCTAGATGACCACAACCACTGTCGTAGCACGGCCTTGCTCTATGCAAGTGTATGGAGCGAGGCCACACCCTCTAGATGACCACAACCACTGTCGTAGCACGGACTCGCTCTATGCAAGTGTATGGAGCGAGGCCACACCCTCTAGATGACCACAACCACTGTCGTAGCACGGCCTTGTTCTATGCAAGTGTATGGAGCGAGGCCACACCCTCTAGATGACCACAACCACTGTCATAGCACGGCCTTGCTCTATGCAAGTGTATGGAGCGAGGCCACACCCTCTAGATCAGGGGTCCTCAAACTTTTAAACAGGGGGCCAGTTCACGGTCCCTCAGACCATTGGAGGGCCGGAATATTGTTTTTAAAAAAAACTATAAACACATTCCTATGCACACTGCACATATCTTATATTGTAGTAAAAAAAACAATACAGGAACAAATACAATATTTAAAATGAAGAACAAGTAAAGTTAAATCAACCGGTATTTCAATAGGTAGGTAACTGTACCCAATAGGCAGCATATGTCCTCAATAGGCAGGTAAATATCCCCAATAGGCAGCATAGGTCCCCAATAGGCAGGTAAATATCCCCAATAGGCAGGTAAATATCCCCAATAGGCAGCATAGGTCCTCAATAGGCAGGTAAATATCCCCAATAGGCAGGTAAATATCCCCAATAGGCAGCATAAGTCCTCAATAGGCAGGTAAATATCCCCAATAGGCAGGTAAATATCCCCAATAGGCAGGTAAATATCCCCAATAGGCAGCATAGGTCCTCAATAGGCAGGTAAATATCCCCAATAGGCAGATAAATATCCCCAATAGGCAGCATAGGTCCTCAATAGGCAGGTAAATGTACCCAATAGACACCATAGGTCCCCAATAGGCAGGTAAATGTACCCAATAGGCAGCATAGGTCCCCAATAGGCAGGTAAATGTCCCCAATAGGCAGGTAAATATCCCCAATAGGCAGGTAAATATCCCCAATAGGCAGCATAGGTCCTCAATGGGCAGGTAAATGTTCCCAATAGGCAGGCTGTTTCCCCCTTATAATGCAATATGCAGGCTGTTCCACCCCTTATAATGCCCCATGCAGGCTGTTCCCCCCTTATAATGCCCCATGCTGGATGCCACCCCCCATATAATGCCCCATGCAGCATGTCACCCCCCCCATATAATGCCCCATGCAGCATGTCACCCCCCCATATTATGCCCCATGCAGCATGTCACCCCCCCATATTATGCTCCATGCAGCATGTCACCTCCCCCCATATTATGCCCCATGCAGGATGTCCCTTTCCCCCCATATTATGCCCCATGCAGGATGTCCCTTTCCCCCCATATAATGCCCCATGCAGGATGTCCCTTTCCCCCCCATATAAAGCCCCATGCAGGATGTCACCCCCCATATAATGCCCCATGCAGGATGTCACCCCCCATATAATGCCCCATGCAGGATGTCACCCCCCATATAATGCCCCATGCAGGATGTCACCCCCCATATAATGCCCCATGCAGGATATCACTCCCCTGTCTTTATAATGCCCCATGCAGCATGTCACACACCCCCGTATAATGCCCCATGCAGCATGTCACCCCCCCATATAATGCCCCATGCAGCATGTCACCCCCCCATATAATGCCCCATGCAGCATGTCACCCCCCCATATAATGCCCCATGCAGCATGTCACCCCCCCATATAATGCCCCATGCAGCATGTCACCCCCCCATATAATGCACCATGCAGCATGTCACCCCCCCATATAATGCCCCATGCAGCATGTCACCCCCCCATATAATGCCACATGCAGCATGTCACCCCCCCCCCATATAATGCCCCATGCAGGATATCACCCCCCATATGATGCCCCATGCAGGATGTCACCCCCCCCATATTATACCCCTTGCAGGATGTCACCCCTCCATATAATGACCTATGCCTCCATACATAAAAAAAAAAAATCCAATACTCACCTCACTTCTCACTTGCTACCGCTGCTCTACTCTGGTCTGGACTCCAGCGTCGCGGCGGCGGCGGCCCGCTCTGCGCTGCCTGTGACGACACTCGGGAGGGCGCGGTGTAAAGACGTCACCGCACCCTCTGACCTGAGACGTCACAGGAAGCGCAGAGCAGGAAGACAGCAGATCTGCAGAGGCATGGGGACAGGTAAGTATCCGCCTGCCGGGGCCCTGAGCAAGCGGGGGAGAAGGGTGGGCGCTGACACGGCTCCCCTCTCCTCCGCCCATAGCCCGGCGGGCCGGATAAAAGTCCTCCGCGGGCCGCATGTGGCCCGCGGGCCGTAGTTTTAGGACCCCTGCTCTAGATGACCACAACCACTGTCGTAGCATGGCCTTGCTCTATGCAAGTGTATGGAGCGAGGCCACACCCTCTAGATGACCACAACCACTGTCGTAGCACGGCCTTGCTCTATGCAAGTGTATGGAGCGAGGCCACACCCTCTAGATGACCACAACCTCTGTCATAGCACGGCCTTGCTCTATGCAAGTGTATGGAGCGAGGTGATGCCCACAAGATGGACCCTGGCCAGGAGTATGTATTACACATACAGTACAGACAAAAAAGTTTGGACACACCTTCTCATTTAAAGATTTTTCTGTATTTTCATGACTATGAAAATTGTACATTCACACTGAAGGCATCAAAACTATGAATTAACACATGTAGAATTATATACTTAACAAAAAAGTGTGAAACAACTGAAAATATGTCTTATATTCTAGGTTCTTCAAAATAGCCACCTTTTGCTTTGATGACTGCTTTCCACACTCTTGGCATTCTCTTGATGAGCTTCAAGAGGTAGTCACCGGAAATGGTCTTCCAACAATCTTGAAGGAGTTCCCAGAGATGCTTAGCACTTGTTGGCCCTTTTGCCTTCACTCTGCGGTCCAGCTCACCCCAAACCGTCTCGATTGGGTTCAGGTCTGGTGACTGTAAAGGCCAGATCATTTGGCGTAGCACCCCATCACTCTCCCTCTTGGTCAAATAGCCCTTACACAGCCTAGAGGTGTGTTTGGGGTCATTGTCCTGTTAAAAAATAAATGATGGTCCAACTAAACGCAAACCTGATGGAATAGCATGCCGTTGCAAGATGCTGTGGTAGCCATGCTGGTTCAGTATGCCTTCAATTTTGAATAAATCCCCAACAGTGTCACCAGCAAAGCACCCCCACACCATCACACCTCCTCCTCCATGCTTCACGGTGGGAACCAGGCATGTAGAGTCCATCCGTTCACCTTTTCTGCGTCGCACAAAGACATGGTGGTTGGAACCAAAGATCTCAAATTTGGACTCATCAAACCAAAGCTCAGATTTCCACTGGTCTAATGTACATTCCTTTTGTTCTTTAGCCCAAACAAGTCTCTTCTGCTTGTTGCCTGTCCTTAGCAGTGGTTTCCTAGCAGCTATTTTACCATGAAGGCCTGCTGCACAAAGTCTCCTCTTAACAGTTGTTGTAGAGATGTGTCTGCTGCTAGAACTCTGTGTGGCATTGACCTGGTCTCTAATCTGAGCTGCTGTTAACCTGCGATTTCTGAGGCTGGTGACTCGGATAAACTTATCCTTAGAAGCAGAGGTGACTCTTGGTCTTCCTTTCCTGGGGCGGTCCTCATGTGAGCCAGTTTCTTTGTAGCGCTTGATGGTTTTTGCAACTGCACTTGGGGACAATTTCAAAGTTTGCTCAATTTTTCAGACTGACTGACCTTCATTTCTTAAAGTAATGATGGCCACTCATTTTTCTTTACTTCGCTGCTTTTTTCTTGCCATAATACAATTTCTAACAGTCTATTCAGTAGGACTATCAGCTGTGTATCCACCAGACTTCTGCACAACACAACTGATGGTCCCAACCCCATTTATAAGGGAAGAAATCCCACTTATTAAACCTGACAGGGCAGACCTGGGAAGTGAAAACCATTTCCGGTGACTACCTCTTGAAGCTCATCAAGAGAATGCCAAGAGTGTGCAAAGCAGTCATCAAAGCAAAATGTGGCTACTTTGAAGAACCTAGAATATAAGACATATTTTCAGTTTTTTCACACTTTTTTGTTAAGTATATAATTCTACATGTGTTAATTCATAGTTTTGATGCCTTCAGTGTGAATGTACAATTTTCATAGTCATGAAAATACAGAAAAATCTTTAAATGAGAAGGTGTGTCCAAACTTTTGGTCTGTACTGTATATACCGTCAGGTCCCGGATCAGAAACCAGCGGATCCTCACAGCACACAGTGCGGGCTCTGGGGGAATTCATAAGTCAGCAGTCAAACAGAGTGACTACAGACTTATGGATTTGAACCAGACAACCCCTTTAAATATTTTATATCTTGTGTAGGAGATGAAGCATGAGGAGCCTAAGAATCATTTGATCTTCTGCGTAAGAAATGAAATGGAAAGTGCCCGCTATATTCTCTAATGTATTCACCAGATAATGTGGCTTTATTTGTAAACCTGAGGGGTCTCCTGAAATCAGATTACTGTTTGGTTGAAAATAGGTTTGATGTTAAATATTTTATATTATGCTCCATCCATGAAGTCACTGATATACTTACAGCCATACCTCCCATACAGCCATACCTCCCATACAGCCACACCTCCCATACAGCCACACCTCCCATACAGCCACACCTCCCATACCGCCATACCTCCCATACCGCCATACCTCCCATACCGCCATACCTCCCATACCGCCATACCTCCCATACAGCCATACCTGCCATACCGCCATACCTCCCATACAGCCATACCTTCTATACAGCCATACCTCCCATACAGCCATACCTCCTATACAGCCATACCTCCCATACAGCCATACTTCCCATACAGCCATACCTCCCATACAGCCATACCTCCTATACAGCCATACCTCCCATACAGCCATACCTCCCATACAGCCATACCTCCCATACAGCCATACCTCCCATACAGCCATACCTCCCATACAGCCATACCTCCCATACAGCCATACCTCCCATACAGCCATACCTCCCATACAGCCATACCCCCCATACAGCCATACTTCCCATACAGCCATACCTCCCTTACAGCCATACCTCCCATACAGCCATACCTCCCATACAGCCATACCTCCCATACAGCCATACCTCCCATACAGCCATACCTCCCTTACAGCCATACCTCCCGTACAGCCATACCTCCCATACAGCCATACCTCCCATACAGCCATACCTCCCATACAGCCATACCTCCCATACAGCCATACCTCCCATACAGCCATACCTCCCATACAGCCATACCTCCCTTACAGCCATACCTCCCATACAGCCATACCTCCCATACAGCCATACCTCCCTTACAGCCATACCTCCCATACAGCCATACCTCCCATACAGCCATACCTCTCATACAGCCATACCTCCCATACAGCCATACCTCCCATACCGCCATACCTCCCATACAGCCATACCTCCCATACAGCCATACCTCCCTTACAGCCATACCTCCCATACAGCCATACCTCCCATACAGCCATACCTGCCATACAGCCATACCTCCCATACAGCCATACCACCCATACAGCCATACCTCCCTTACAGCCATACCTCCCATACAGCCATACCTCCCATACAGCCATACCTCCCTTACAGCCATACCTCCCATACAGCCATACCTCCCATACAGACATACCTCCCTTACAGCCATACCTCCCATACAGCCATACCTCCCATACAGCCATACCTCCCATACAGCCATACCTCTCATACAACCATACCTCCCATACAGCCATACCTCCCATACAGCCATACCTCCCATACAGCCATACCTCCCTTACAGCCATACCTCCCTTACAGCCATACCTCCCATACAGCCATACCTCCCATACAGCCATACCTCCCATACAGCCATACCTCTCATACAACCATACCTCCCATACAGCCATACCTCCCATACAGCCATACCTCCCATACAGCCATACCTCCCATACAGCCATACCTCCCTTACAGCCATACCTCCCATACAGCCATACCTCCCATACAGCCATACCTCCCATACAGCCATACCTCCCATACCGCCATACCACCCATAGAGCCATACCTCCCTTACAGCCATACCTCCCATACAGCCATACCTCCCATACAGCCATACCTCCCTTACAGCCATACCTCCCATACAGCCATACCTCCCATACCGCCATACCTCCCATACCGCCATACCTCCCATACAGCCATACCTCCCATACAGCCATACCTCCTATACAGCCATACCTCCCTTACAGCCATACCTCCCATACAGCCATACCTCCCATACAGCCATACCTCCCATACAGCCATACCTCCCATACAGCCATACCTCCCATACAGCCATACCTCCCATACAGCCATACCTCCCATACAGCCATACCTCCCTTACAGCCATACCTCCCATACAGCCATACCTCCCATACAGCCATACCTCCCATACAGCCATACCTCCTATACAGCCATACCTCCCTTACAGCCATACCTCCCATACAGCCATACCTCCCATACAGCCATACCTCCCATACAGCCATACCTCCCATACAGCCATACCTCCTATACAGCCATACCTCCCGTACAGCCATACCTCCCTTACAGCCATACCACCCATACAGCCATACCTCCCATACAGCCATACCTCCCATACAGCCATACCTCCCATACAGCCATACCTCCCATACAGCCATACCTCCCATACCGCCATACCTCCCATACAGCCATACCTCCCATACAGCCATACCTCCCATACAGCCATACCTCCCATACAGCCATACCTCCCATACAGCCATACCTCCCTTACAGCCATACCTCCCGTACAGCCATACCTCCCATACAGCCATACCTCCCTTACAGCCATACCTCCCATACAGCCATACCTCCCATACAGCCATACCTCCCATACAGCCATACCTCCCATACAGCCATACCTCCCATACAGCCATACCTCCCATACCGCCATACCACCCATAGAGCCATACCTCCCTTACAGCCATACCTCCCATACAGCCATACCTCCCATACAGCCATACCTCCCTTACAGCCATACCTCCCATACAGCCATACCTCCCATACCGCCATACCTCCCATACAGCCATACCTCCCATACAGCCATACCTCCCATACAGCCATACCTCCTATACAGCCATACCTCCCTTACAGCCATACCTCCCATACAGCCATACCTCCCATACAGCCATACCTCCCATACAGCCATACCTCCCATACAGCCATACCTCCCATACAGCCATACCTCCTATACAGCCATACCTCCCATACAGCCATACCTCCCATACAGCCATACCTCCCATACAGCCATACCTCCCTTACAGCCATACCTCCCATACAGCCATACCTCCCATACAGCCATACCTCCCATACAGCCATACCTCCTATACAGCCATACCTCCCTTACAGCCATACCTCCCATACAGCCATACCTCCCATACAGCCATACCTCCCATACAGCCATACCTCCCATACAGCCATACCTCCTATACAGCCATACCTCCCGTACAGCCATACCTCCCTTACAGCCATACCACCCATACAGCCATACCTCCCATACAGCCATACCTCCCATACAGCCATACCTCCCATACAGCCATACCTCCCATACAGCCATACCTCCCATACCGCCATACCTCCCATACAGCCATACCTCCCATACAGCCATACCTCCCATACAGCCATACCTCCCATACAGCCATACCTCCCATACAGCCATACCTCCCATACAGCCATACCTCCCATACAGCCATACCTCCCTTACAGCCATACCTCCCGTACAGCCATACCTCCCATACAGCCATACCTCCCTTACAGCCATACCTCCCATACAGCCATACCTCCCATACAGCCATACCTCCCATACAGCCATACCTCCCATACCGCCATACCTCCCATACAGCCATACCTCCCATACAGCCATACCTCCCATACAGCCATACCTCCCAACTTTTAAAGAAGAGAAAGAGAGACAAAATTTGCGACGCACACAGTGCACCATGGCAATTTCTAAACCATGCCCTTAACTACACCCATATCCACGCCCCAACCACACCCATTCAGCATTTCCGATCAGATTGTTTTCTACACAATTAAAAACAGAAAAAAAAATATTTCCAAAAAATAATGAATAAAATATAAAAGCTGCACATTACATGATAGGTCAAAATATTGTGCTTTTGGTTAATAGGAGCAATTAGAGAATACAGTCAACTTATTGTTCTGCATGTCTGCTGAACTCTTGAGAAGCGTTCCCCTCACCTCTCTTAACAGTGAGGTCAAATGAAGCCGCAGAATCACCGGCAGGAGCGTCCATGACCACTCTGTCGGCAGAGATCGGTGCTGGGCAGAACAGGCAGGTAGTTAGCAACTTCCTGCCTGCAAATTCTTAGCCCCTTAAGAAAAAATATACAAAAGTCCTGGATAACCCCTTTCATTGCCCCAATTAATCAACAGCACATAATTATTATCTGTGCGATTTTGGCCTTCAAGGAGCGTGGACCTGTCATGTTAGGGCTGTGTTCATATTGTGCTTTTGCCGCTCGTCTGTTGCTCCATCTGGGCTTCTGTCTGAATCCCTGAAATACAGGATAATAGCACAACTCGTGAGGGGGCTGTTGACCTTAATGAAGCAGACGGGGTCACTTTGTGCTTTACCTGACCTCACTTTTAACAGTGTCCATCTTACTGAGGCGTGCACAAAAGCATGGTCGATAGCACTTGTGTCCTCCTCAGAAAGGTGGACGCTGCCGAAGCTGAGGCTGGACAGAGCACAAAGTGTCTAACCAAGCACAAAACAAGCAAGCCTTTTTATAAATATAAGGGCTCGCTCACACTGGCGGATAACATGGCCGACTGCTATGCAATGTTTTATCAGATAGCACTCTGCCCAATGTTATACTTTGGGTCGGTGCAGGTCTGCAATTTTTTTCTCATGGTGATTCAGGGCATGCTGCAGGTGGCTCCGATATTCGGATCATGAGCAGCCACACAAGTCTATGGGTTCAAGTGAAACATCAGACTGCACTTGGATGTCACCCGAGTGCAGTCTTATTGCCGTGGACGCTGGCAATGAGAAGATGGAGAAATTACTGTATATTCTCTGTACCTGTGCTGCAATAACACTAGGATCAGAATTTGATCTCAGTGTCAATAGCATAATCAGCTTGATTCTCTCGCATGAGAGAACATACGCATGTGTGAACGCAGCCCTAATGTTGAGGTACACTCTACTGTCTGATATGACATTGGGTGTGGAGACACAACTGAATACTGGCAGTAGAGCTAAAGGAATTGTCCAGTACTCAGACAAACCTTCTTAATTACTATATTCCACCTTGTAAAATAAAAGCAATCCGTACTCCCTTCCAGTGCTGGCATTGTTGGCGCCAGGTGTCATGTGACGTTATGCCACGTGAGCCTTGCAGTCAATCAGCGTCTGCTATTAGACCGCTGCACTCTCACTTTCTTTGCCTGAACCTTGGATAAATTGAAATAGTGAGAGTGCAGCAGCGTGATAGCAGCCACTGATTGGCGTTATGCCTTGTGAGCCCCAAGAAACCTAGCGCCGACGTCACTGGAACTGTATTTTTATTTTACAAGGTGGACTACTTTATTTTAAAAAGGGGTTGCCAAAATAGTGACAATCCCTTTAATATATAATAAAATGTATTTTTTTAAAAGCTTATACTTGCCTCCCGTGCTGGCACCGTTCCAGCGGTGTTGGAGGTCCCATGCTGTTGCTGTGACACGTGACCCTGGCACCCAATCATCGCTGGTGTCACTGTCCCCACCTTCATACAAATTGAACACGAAGAGGAGGCCAGGGCTGCGGCTGTTTGCTCCCTTCCTCTTCATGTTCAGTCTGTACGAAGGCTGAGACAGAGACGCCAACGCTGATTGGGTGCCGGGGTAATGTGTCACAACAACCGCACGAGAACCCCAAGCACAGGAGGCAAGTAGAAGCTTTCTTATTTTATCAGTGCCAAACATTTAGATCAAGAAGGGGTTGTCCAGGCTTGAGGTTAATATCAGACTTTTGAATCCTCACAGCGCCTGCATTGCGCCCTGTGAAGATTCTCCAGTGCCAGTAGCGGACGCCCATGTGACCACAAGTATGTGATTTGCATGCAAGCAGGCACATGCTGAATGGATGAGTGCTGCCTCACTCATTGCAATTGTATTGAGCGAGACTGGACACGTCTAGTTGGAATGTGGCCGGGAGTACACAAACGCTCCCAACACCAGTGTGGGCGCTGTGAGGATTCAAAAGTATGACAGTAACCTCAAGCCTGGACAGCCCCTTTAATAAACTATGGGGAAAAAAATATATATATATATATGTAGAGTACAGACCAAAAGTTTGGACACACCTTCTCATTTAAAGATTTTTCTGTATTTTCATTACTTTGAAAATTGTACATTCACACTGAAGGCATCAAAACTATGAATTAACACATGTGGAATTATATACTTAACAAGAAAGTGTGAAACAACTGAAAATATGTCTTATATTCTAGGTTCTTCAAAGTAGCCACCTTTTTCTTTGATGACTGCTTTGCACACTCTTGGCATTCTCTTGATGAGCATCAAGTGGTAGTCACCGGAAATGGTTTTCACTTCACAGGAGTGCCCTCTCAGGTTTAATAAGTGGGATTTCTTGCCTTATAAATGGGGTTGGAACCATCAGTTGTGTTGTGCAGAAGTCTGGTGGATTCACAGCTGATAGTCCTACTGAATAGACTGTTAGAATTTGTATTATGGCAAGAAAAAAGCAGCTAAGTAAAGAAAAACGAGTGCCCATCATTACTTTAAGAAATTAAGGTCAGTCAGTGCGAAAAGTTGGTCAAACTTTGAAAGTGTCCCCAAGTGCAGTTGCAAAAACCATCAAGCGCTACAAAGAAACTGGCTCACATGAGGACCGTCCCAGCAAAGTAAGACCAAGAGTCACCTCTGCTTCTGAGGATAAGTTTATCCGAGTCACCAGCCTCAGAAATCGCAGGTTAACAGCAGCTCAGATTAGAGACCAGGTCAATGCCACACAGAGTTCTAGCAGCAGACACATCTCTACAACAACTGTTAAGAGGAGACTTTGTGCAGCAGGCCTTCATGGTAAAATAGCTGCTAGGAAACCACTGCTAAGGACAGGCAACAAACATAAGAGACTTGTTTGGGCTAAAGAACTCAAGGAATGGACATTAGACCTGTGGAAATCTGTGCTTTGGTTTGATGAGTTCAAATTTGAGATCTTTGGTTCCAACCACCGTGTCTTCCTGTCTTCAGTTTCTTCCTGAAAATGATTGCAATCACAAATTCTTTGGTATTATTATCTTCATTTAATTTGTCTTCAATGAAAAAACACAAAAAGAATTGTCCTAAAGCCAAATTGGATATAATTCCACACCAAACCTAAAAAAGGGGGTGGACAAAAGTATTGGCACTGTTTGAAAAATCATGTGATGCTTCTCTAATTCGTGTAATTAACAGCACCTGTAACTTACCTGTGGCACCTAACAGGTGTTGGCAATAACTAAATCACACTTGCAGCCAGTTAACATGGATTAAAGTTGACTCAACCTCTGTCCTGTGTCCTTGTGTGTAGCACATTGAGCATGGAGAAAAGAAAGAAGACCAAAGAACTGTCTGAGGACTTGAGAAACCAAATTGTGAGGAAGCATGAGCAATCTCAAGGCTACAAGTCCATCTCCAAAGACCTGAATGTTTCTGTGTCTTCTGTGCGCAGTGTCATCAAGAAGTTTAAAGCCCATGGCACTGTGGCTAACCTCCCTAGATGTGGACGGAAAAGAAAAATTGACGAGAGATTTCAACGCAAGATTGTGTGGATGGTGGATAAAGAACCTCGACTAACATCCAAACAAGTTCAAGCTGCCCTGCAGTCCGAGGGTACAACAGTGTCAACCCGTACTATCCGTCGGCGTCTGAATGAAAAGGGACTGTATGGTAGGATACCCAGGAAGACCCTACTTCTTACCCCGAGACATAAAAAAGCCAGGCTGGAGTTTGCCAAAACTTACCTGAGAAAGCCTAAAACGTTTTGGAAGAATGTTCTCTGGTCAGATGAGACAAAAGTAGAGCTTTTTGGGAAAAAGCATCAACATAGAGTGTACAGGAAAAAAAAGAGGCATTCAAAGAAAAGAACACGGTCCCTACAGTCAAACATGGCGGAAGTTCCCTGATGTTTTGGGGTTGCTTTGCTGCCTCTGGCACTGGACTGCTTGACCGTGTGCATGGCATTATGAAGTCTGAAGACTACCAACAAATTTTGCAGCATAATGTAGGGCCCAGTGTGAGAAAGCTGGGACTCCCTCAGAGGTCATGGGTCTTCCAGCAGGACAATGACCCAAAACACACTTCCAAAAGCACTATAAAATGGTTTGAGAGAAAGCACTGGAGACTTCTAAGGTGGCCAGCCATGAGTCCAGACCTGAATCCCATAGAACACCTGTGGAGAGATCTCAAAATGGCAGTTTGGAGAAGGCACCCTTCAAATATCAGGGACCTGGAGCAGTTTGCCAAAGAAGAATGGTCTACAATTCCAGCAGAGCATTGTAAGAAACTCATTGATGGTTATCGGAAGCGGTTGTTCGCAGTTATTTTGGCTAAAGGTTGTGCAACCAAGTATTAAGCTGAGGGTGCCAATACTTTTGTCTGGCCCATTTTTGGAGTTTTGTGTGAAATGATCAATGATTTGATTTTTTCTTCATTCTCTTTTGTGTTTTTTCCTTGCAAGCAAATTAAATGAAGATAATAATACCAAAGAATTTGTGATTGCAGTCATTTTCAGGAAGAAACTGAGTATTATCTGACAGAATTGCAGGGGTGCCAATACTTTTGGCCACCACTGTAATTCCACATGTGATAATTCATAGTTTTGATGCCTTCAGTGTGAATGTACAATTTTCATAGTCATGAAAATACAGAAAAATCTTTAAATGAGAAGGTGTGTCCAAACTGTTGGTCTGTACTGTATATATATATTTATATATATATATATATATATATATATATACACTGTATATATACACATACATACATTTTTTCACAGGATTTGTCAGCAGAAACATCATAAAAAATATCTTTGGTGGTTTTGCATATTTCCCAAGTTACAAGCAGAGCTAAACTGGGTGTGCTAGAACCCAGTAGCTCTGCCAAGCAGGCAACCATGTCATCCCCTAATCTCTCCAAATAACTGACCAAGTGAAAACAAACACCCCCAGCAGCAGCAGCTCCTTGCCGCTTCCTCTGAGTCCCCATGTGTACCTGCTTCTTCACCCCAGTGTCTGCTGCAGGCACACGGGGACCCTGAGGAGCAGACACAAGGGCTGTATCACCACTCATCTCCTCTTGCAGGCGCACAGTTGCTAATTCTAATTACCACAATAAACCTCATTTCAAGGCAGAAACATTACTGTGTCCAACAGTTATTACATATATCAAACTGAAATAGCTGTTGCAAAAACACCAATTTTTATAAAACATTAAGCTTAAGATTAATAGGGGTGCCCAAACTTTTTCATATAACTGTATGTACAACACTATCACGGAGGTTTTTACTCCTCTGAAAGGTGATACTAGATTTATTAGGTGAGTATTTGGATAGAGCACAATCTGCCAAGATGATGGGCCACAATTTTTCTAAACATTTCCTCATCAAGGAGGCTTGTGAAAACTCTTGATTTTACAGTTGTATTACAGTATTAACACTAGACAATCAGACCCCAAGTCCCTCAAAAAGAAAAAAAAATAAAGTAAAAAAAAAATTTAAATTTTTTTAAAGAATTATAAAAAAAATGTAGAAATTGAAAAACATTTGTGATTTTTCAGCTGCAGCAACTTCGTAAAAAATGCGATAAGTGAACAGAACATGATATCTACCCCAAAATAATATCAATAAACACGTCAGCTCGCCAGGCAAAAAACAATCCCTTACACCGCTCCATTCGCTGAAAAATTAAACTAAACAGCTCTTGGAAAATGGCAATATCACATTTTTTTTTTAACATAAGAAGAAAGAGAAGCGCACCTTGTGCAGATCAAACAGGACAAGTAAAGACTCAATGGTGGTATTACTCACCAGAATGAGTTCATCTCAGGCACAACACTGAGCCAGGTAGCATGTATACTCCAGTTGGCCGCTCCTCCACCCACTGGATCCCTCTGGGAATCCAGGGATATAGTCAGGAAATGGCAAAAATCTTTAATATTTGCCTGAAGAAGGGGCTAGAACAACTCTGAAACGCATAGCAAATAATAAACTTTTAAAAAGTCATTACCTTAGTGGTATTGCGTTTTAAAAATCCTTGGCAGCGCTATTTCCAACAAACCAAATCCCCCATTTTCTGATATTTTTTTTCCAACTTCCAAATTTCATTTCATTAAATAAAAAAATATGTAAGTTTGGTTTTGTTGTAATCGCACTGACCAGGAGAATCATACTGCTAGGACATTTTACTGCACAATGGATGCCATAAAAACGAAACCCAAAACACTATTGCTGAATTTTCCAGTACATCCCAAGGTAAAATGAAGGCTGTCATTCAAAAGTACAACTCATCCTGCAAAAAATACAACCTCAGATGGCCATGTCAGTGGAAAAATAAAGAAATCTTTTGGATCTTGGAAGAAAATGAGGAAAACACATAATTGCAAAAATGAAAATTCGCCCTGTTCATAAAGTATTAAACAGAAAACCCACTGGACTGAATAAAGGCCATAACTGGTGTAAAATGCTGGGATCAGAAGAGTAATAAATACTTCATGTTCAGAAAGTGAACTAAGTCCGCACCTCTGACTTCATGGCGCAGGGGAATATAGATTTGTACAGTCATCCTTTATCTTGTACTTATGTGATCGGGCATCAGATATTGTATTCTCTCTATTATATCCATTTACTCAGCACATTTCTAACCTTATGTTATGGTCTCACATTTTCACTTTATACTGGTGGCTCTGGAATATGACATATTCTTACACATTTAAACATATTTTTATCTCTTCCCAGGAACCTGGGATCCACCTCCTTCCATTTAGAGATGGACCTCCAGCCACAGGAAGATGGATGGAGTAACGTGACCACCATGATGGCGTCAGCATTGCTGGACTGCTACAAGAATACTGTCAGTGCCAGGCTCTTTCATCCATTAAATTGGCTGTGTAATGTATAAACTTGATTTCTTTATGAAATGTCCTAAAATATGAGTATCTCCTGTTATACTGTAGCCTCCACCACTCCACACTATGGAGCGTATCCTGAGGACCGCTGAGGACCGTGTAAGTGACAGTAACAGATAACACACCGTGACGTATCTACGAATCCAGACGCCCATATTTATCAGGCACAAAACATGCATCAGTTTATTTGGCATTATCACTAATCTACACAGAACCAAAACCAAACATATATAGAACCAGAACCCCAGCCTGACCCCAGAATAGGTGGAAGTGTCCCCTCTCCTCCCCCCAGAATAAGTGGAAGTGCCCCCTCACCTACCCCCAGAATAAGTGGAAGTGCCCCCTCACCTACCCCCAGAATAAGTGGAAGTGCCCCCTCACCTACCCCCAGAATAAGTGGAAGTGCCCCCTCTCCTACCCCCAGAATAAGTGGAAGTGCCCCCTCTCCTACTCCCAGAATAAATGGAAGTGCCCCCTCATCTACCACCAGAATAAGTGATAGTGCCCCCTCTCATACCCCCAGAATAAGTGGAAGTACCCCCTCACCTACCCCCCGAATAAGTGGAAGTGCCCCCTCACCTACCCCCAGAATAAGTGGAAGTTCCCCCTCATCTACCCCCAGAATAAGTGGAAGTGCCCCCTCACTTACCCCCAGAATAAGTGGAAGTACCCCTCACCTAACCCCAGAATAGGTGGAAGTGTCCCCTCTCCTCCCCCCAGAATAAGTGGAAGTGCCCCCTCACCTACCCCCAGAATAAGTGGAAGTGCCCCCTCACCTACCCCCAGAATAAGTGGAAGTGCCCCCTCACCTACCCCCAGAATAAGTGGAAGTGCCCCCTCTCCTACCCCCAGAATAAGTGGAAGTGCCCCCTCTCCTACCCCCAGAATAAGTGGAAGTGCCCCCTCTCCTACCCCCAGAATAAGTGGAAGTGCCCCCTCACCTACCTCCAGAATAAGTGGAAGTGCCCCCTCTCCTACCCCCAGAATAAGTGGAAGTGCCCCTCACCTAACCCCAGAATAGGTGGAAGTGTCCCCTCTCCTCCCCCCAGAATAAGTGGAAGTGCCCCCTCACCTACCCCCAGAATAAGTGGAAGTGCCCCCTCTCCTCCCCCCAGAATAAGTGGAAGTGCCCCCTCTCCTACCTCCAGAATAAGTGGAAGTGCCCCCTCACCTACCTCCAGAATAAGTGGAAGTGCCCCCTCACCTACCTCCAGAATAAGTGGAAGTGCCCCCTCTCCTACCCCAGCATATATTGCTCATGTCATCTAAGTGATGTCTGATCTTTCTAGCTCTTCAGGAACCTGTTCAGGACAGAGATCACCCTGGAGGAGGTAAGAGCCTCACATCTACATGATAAGACATTCCTCACAGGAGCAGGGAAACATCAGCTCACACTGAGGTCGGGTGCACAGAAGTGTATGCAAATCATCCGGTTACACCCAAAAAAATATGATGATTTTTCATCTGTATTGTCATCTATATGTCCATTTTTATTCACATCCATATGCAATCCATAAGTTCATTCTCACACACATAAGCGGAATTTAATACATAATAAAGATCAAATACAGTTTCCTATCTTTATTATTGTAACATATCTGTGAAATCACATGACATAAGGATGATAACTCGTATGTGATCGATCTGTTACACTCATTGCCCTATAATGGGTGAGGCTGATCCAGAATAGCAATCACAGTAGTGCATGCTGGGACCATCAGTCCGTGAGTAAAAATGTTCGAGTCAACAACCTCGTAGACTTGAACTGGTCCTTGTGCTGTCTGTATGCTATTAGTTTTGCAAGACTAAGTTCACACAAGAATATGCAAAAATATCGTCCGATTTTCATCCTGAAAAGCAGATACTTTTTATCTCAATTTTCTTCCGTGCGGCATCGATATTTATACTTCAGTTTTGAAAATTTACAAGATGAAATCCAGTTTCTTATGTTAAAGAATTGTTTGTATCCATAAAAATCTTACGCTATATGGATGACCCATATGGGATCCAATTTTTTTGCACAGCCATAGACTTGAATAGGCGAGTCTCATTCGACCTATGGAAGAAACAAATGGACGCTGAGATGTTTTACAAGTGGAGATTCAGTCCATGAAAAAAACAATGAAACAAAATAAACGCTCCTATGAACTAGTGGAATCACATTGGTCCTCGTGCCGTCCGTGTGACGTCAGTTTTTTCATGGACAGCACTCAGACCGATAATAAAGTTGTGTGGACTCGGCCTGACGTTCAGGGGCTGTGGCTGTTTTGTCACAGCGCTCTGCTATTTTTGCTGGCAGAAACGATGCAGATCTGAAGAAATCCTTAACCTCAGTAACAAAAGCAGTAATTTTCCAGATCCCACCAATATTTGATGAGGAATTTGGCACAGATACAGAGGGGAAAATAAGTATTTGATACACTGCTGATTTTGTAAGGTTTCCCACCTACAAAGAATGGAGAGGTCTGTAATTTTTATTGTAGGTACACTTCAACTGTGAGAGACAGAATCTTAAAAAATCCAGAAAATCACGTTCTATGATTTTTACATAATTAATTTGCATTTTATTGCATGAAATAAGTATTTTATGAAATAGAAAAACAGAACTTAATATTTGGTACAGAAACCTTTGTTTGCAATTACAAAGGTCAGACGTTTCCTGTAGTTCTTGACCAAGTTTGCAGACACTGCAGCAGGGATTTTGGCCCACTCCTCCATACAGATCTTCTCCAGATCTTTCAGGTTTTAGCTCTGTCGCTGAATAACATTGAGTTTCAGCTCCCTACAAAGATTTTCTATTGGGTTCAGGCCTGGAGACTGGCTAGGCCACTCCAGGACCTTGAAATGCTTCTTACGGAGCCACTGTTTAGTTGCCTGGGCTGTGTATTTCATGTCATTGTCATGGTGGAAGATCCAGGAATGACCCATCTTCGATGCTCTTACTGAGGGAAGGAGGTTGTGGTCCAAAATTTTGCGATACATGACCCCATCCGTCCTCCCTTCAATCATCAATATGGTGCAGGCGTCCTATCCCCTTTGCAAAACTGTCCCAAAGTATGATGTTTCCTCCACCATTCTTCATGATTGGGACAGTGTTATTGGGGTTATAATCATACTTCCTCCTCTAAGAGCGGCGCGTGGAGTTGATATCAAAAAGTTTTATTTTGGTCTCATCTGACCACATGACCTTCTCCCATGCCTCCTCTGGATCATCTAGATGGTCATTGGTGAACTTCAAACAAGTCTAGACAAGTGCTGGCGTGAGCAGGAGGACCTTGTGTGCCCTGCAGGATTTTAATCCATGACGGTGTAGTGTGTTACTAACGGTAATGTTTGAGACTGTGGTCCCAGCTCTCTTCAGGTTATTTACCAGGTCCTCCCCTGTAGTTCTGGGCTGATTTCTGACCTTTTTCAGAATCATCTTTATCCCACAAGGCGAAATCTTGCATTGAGCCCTAGACCGAGGAAGATTGACAGTCATCTTGTGTTTCTTCCATTTTCTAATAATTGTGCCAACAGTTGTTGCCTTCTCAACAAGCTGCTTGCCTATTGTCTTATAGCCCGTCCCAGCCTTGTGCAGGTCTAAAATTTAATTTTGTCCCTGGTGTCCTTAGCCAGCTCTTTGGTCATGGCCATGGTGGAGAGGTTGGGGTGTGATTGATTGTGTGGACAGGTGTCTTTTATACACGTAACAAGTTCAAAAATGTTCAATTAATACAGGTAATGAGTGCAGAGTAGGAGGGCTTCTTAAAGAAAAACTAACAGGTCTGTGAGAGCCAGAATTCTTGCTGGTTGGTAGGTGATTAAATACTTATTTTCATGCAATAAAATACAATTCAGTTTTTTGAAAATCATACAATGTGATTTTCTGGTTTTTAATTTTAGATTCTGTCTCTCACAGGTGAAGTGTACCTACGATAAAAATTACAGACCTCTCCATTCTTTGTAAGTGGGAAAACTTGCAAATTCGGCAGTGCATCAAATACTTATTTCCCCACTGTATATGATAATGTATAATGTGCAGTGGGGGGGCAGATACATATAAAGAATGAGACCCGATTTGGCTATTAATAAAAATGTTTGTAACAGAAACCACATGAGTCGAGTTCTTTTAGATCTGTTACTAGAAAACAGATTATTAGTAATTTATGCTTTTATTTCCTCATTGCAACAGATAAGACACTATGGATTACGGATCACCGAACACCACGTAAGTGATATGAGCAAATCATATCATTAAAGTGTATTCCAACTGTACAGCAGAGATATAAGTACACAGGGGAAAATGTATCAAAATGAGTGGTTTACGCACCAGTCGTGATCCAGTGCTGGAGTAAGATGTATCAAATTCATCTTTCATCTGCCTATGCCAAATATGTGTATTTTTGATTTTTTTATTGTATTATTTTGAATGGGGCTAAAGGGGGTGATTTGAACTTTTATCTTTTTTTAAACTTTTTTAATATTTCTAAAACCATTTTTTTTACTTTTCATTTGCTTTTATAAACTCCCTAGGAGACTTGAAGCTGCGATCATCTGATTGCTTGTGCTACACATAATAGAGCTGCAGCCCTGCTATGTGTAGCAAAAATGATCATCTGCTATGAGCGCCGGCCACTGAGCTGCGCTCATAGCACACTGGCAATGACCAACCACAAGGGTCTCCTGCAGACCCCGGGTGTCATGCCAACCCATTGGCGCCCCGTGGTCATATGACAGAGGCTCTGATGGGTGGAGCTGATGGGCGCTTATGGCACGGGCATGTTAAATGCCGCTGTCAGCGATTGACAGTGGCATTTAACATATTAACAGCCGCGGTTTGATCGTAATCCCACCCGTGGCTGTTAGGAGCACTTGACAGATGATCAAATCAGCGATCATATGCCTGAAAAGATGCGGGCTCAGCACCAGACCCCGCATCAAAGATTATTCACCTAGGTCACTCCGCTCTGTGTTATGTACAAAAAGTAATGTTCTGAAAAATCTAAATTGCAACATATTAGGCAATTGATGGAAAGGGCACAACATTATATATATATATATTTGTGTGTCTACAATTTATGGTACATGAAGCATAAACCAACTGCATCAAAGCTAGAATATAAAAAAAATCACAAATACACAGAGAAAAACACCAATAATATCATAGTGCAGATCTGAGAGCGCCCAAACATTCACCCAATACAATTTCTAATTTTATTCTTTTCTTCTATAAGGATCAGGATGCGGAAGGATATGACGACGATGATGGGGTAAGAGCCCCATTGGCACCATAGTCTACACAAGTGCTTCCTTACCTATGACCCTGCAGGCATCTCTAAGCTATACCTCCTAGTATGCAATAATATCAGGAATTAATAAAATGGTTGAAATTAAAGGGGTTGTTAAGCCCAGGTGTAATTTTCAGCAGAATGCAGAATCCGAACAGTATGTAATGTTCTACTGACATGACCAATTATATGCAAATCACATAGTTTTGGACACATGACAACTGCTTGATCCGGCACGCGTAGCTGAATCCTGACAGTGTGTTAGGATACAATGCTTTATGAAAATTCCACCAAGGCTACACAAGCCCTTTACAGTATAAAACAATAAATGCAAACAAACTAATTCTTACCTGTTGTATTGCAGCCTATCTACATGAAGCTGGATCAAGGCATCAGGATCCCAGAGGAAGACGTAAGTGATTATACAGCGTGTATCTTCATACTGAACTGAAAGGACATGATTTACATTAGCATCATGTAGAGGAAAAAAACTGGAAATGCCCTTATATTTGGTTATAGTAGTTATATACAGATCCCCATCACTACACGTAGTATTTATACCTACACACAGCTGGTTATATATCAGTATCTCCCCCATCTCTCAGCTGATGCACTTCTTAGCCCCTCGGATTATTACACATACAGAACGGCTCCAGGTCACAGGCCCTGATTCATCATTGCCTTTGCGCCTGTTTTTTGACTACTTTTGTGTGTTTAGCTTCTTTTTTATTTTGCATATTATTCGTTATTTTCTTTGAGCCTTTTTTGAAGTCTATTTTTTATGTGCTTCTCTGTTTTTGTTTTCCGCTTTGTGGCGAGAGTCTGGTAATTCCAGATGTTTTATCCTGATTCATCAATTGAAACCTTTTCAAAATTTGCTACAACTTTACTTCAGTCCAACCATTGTTGTATTTTAAGTAAGCCAGTATTGAGTGCAATTTTTGCAACTTTTAGCGCCAAAAGTGACAAAAAAAAGTTCAAGACAAAGAGAAAACCCATTTTTAACTTTATACCAAATTCATGAATCTTGTTCACCATTCTGACATACTTGACACCAAAAAGGCATTTAGTTTATTATTATTAGTTATTTATTATCTTTATTGTGTTCATAGGAGCAAGAGACAGAGCATATTCCACCAGAAGACGTCACTACGACGGTAGAGGAAGAACCTGTCTCAGGAGAAAGCAGCACAATTACAGAGGAGGAGGAGGAGGGGGAGGAAACAACCTGCTGCGCCTGGCCCTACATTCCATCAAGAAGGATGATGAGAACAGCAAGGGCCAGGATTGGCTCCTTCATAAACAATCTGTTGAGATAAGGCTAAGTATAGGTTAAATATAGGTAAGAAATTATAAGTATATTATTCAAAAAAAATTTAAAAATAAGATAAAAAGTATAAGTATAGGTAAGCTAGTATAAGCATAGGTAAAAAAAGGATAAATTAATTAAAAAAGGATAAAAATAGATAGAAAAGGATATACATAGGTAGGAAAGGATAAGTTTAATTAATCAAATAAGAAGTGGTCTTCAGCACCTAACCATTAAGCAATAGGATTCAGGCGGTGCAGTGCTTTATAAAGTAATTGAGTATCCAATATGCAGAAAAGAAGAAAATGTAGCGCTCACCAACTTCCTTAAGAACAGCCTTTTAATGCAAATAGCAGGACATAGGAGCGGCGTGCAGTGGGTGCGGGGGATCAGAGGACGACGGCCGTTTCGTGTCTTAGCTGACACTTCCACGGGTCCAGAGTGAGGGATGTTGTGTAACTTCTTCCTTTTTAGGGCTGTGCAACAGTACATGTCAATACATACACAATGTAAAAAAATACATTAAAATTCAGTTCTAAAATTTAAATCACAGAAACACTGATAGATCTATTCTATCGTTTAGACCTAATAGGCCCTGGGCTGATGCATTTATGATCCATTTAGCCTCTCTCCTTAATAGATATTTGTTATGGTTCCCACCTTGCGGTGAATATCTTACTTGTTCAAGACCTGCGAATCGCAATATTTTGGGATCTGCTCCATGGCATTCCTTTATATATGTTTGATCAAATTAGGAGAGTCTTTATTAGTATATATAGAACGAAAATGTTCACGGATGCAGATAAGCAAGAGTCGAATGGTTTTACCATTATTATAAAAATGACAGGGACAGAAAATTACATAAATTACATTGTTTGTTGTACAGGAAATAAAATCAGATACTTTATGGCTTTATGGGTAATAGGTCCTATTCTCAGCGGATTTTCAGTTACATGATATTGACAAAAAGAACAATGGCCACATTTAACTTTGCCTCTTAAATTTTGCCTATCCAGCCAGTTGTTATTATTTGCGGACATCCTATGTCTAACTAAAATATCACCCAAATTATGACATCTCCTATAGGAGAATAGTGGTTTTCTTATTGCCGTCTCCTTTTAATCCTTATCCTCCTCTATTATATGCCAATTCCTTTTGATTGCGGTATGTATAATGTCATCCATAAAACCCTGTTTAAATGGGAATATAAATCTGCGATTATCTGTGTTAGGTGTTTTGAATTTGTTTTTTCCCTTGGAGTAATTCTTGTTCAGTGATGGCATTCACTTTGTGAAGAGCAGATTCAGAGCTACAGAAGGATATCCTCTTCTTATAAATCGGTGTGTGAGCTCTTTAGCTTGTTTTTAAAAATTCCCTTTGTCATTATTTATCTTCTGCAAATATTGGCTATATGGTAACCCTAATTTGATGTGCTACTGATGTGCACTGTTATAGTGTAACAGGGTACTTGTAGGTTTTTTATATGCCCCTGTGCAGATTTGCCCATTTTCTACTTGTAATTTTACGTCAAGGAATTCCAAAGAATCCCCACCATACATTGATGTAAAACGCATATTCTCAGAATTAATGTCATTTAAGTAATCCACAAACCTAAAAATCCTCTTTTGTACCTGCCAATACTATTAAAAATGTCATCCACATATCTTAAATTGCCTTTATGTATTTCAAATAGGGGTTTCGATTGTGCTTATGTATTTGCTCTCATAATGGGCTAAAAATAAATTTGCAAAAATGCATGCTGAAGGCGTGCCCATCGCTGTACCTGGTTTTTGAACATACCATTTTTCCATAAACTTAAATGCATTGTGTGAAAGCATGAGGTCAAGAGCTTCTGATATAAAATAAATAAAGGTTTGGCTCTTATTCATATTTTTAAGAATATTTTGAATTACCTCTATACCCAATTTTTGGAGGATATTTGTATACAAATTTTAACATCGATAGAGTTGAGGGTGAAGTCCTCCTGCCATTCAGCATCATTAATGGCTCTCAAGACCTACCCTGTATCCTTTATATACGATGGTATATTTGGTAAAGAGAGGTTTTAAGAGCCAATCCAAATATTTGAAGAGGGGTTCTGTGATCAACCCTACCCCAAACACTATGGGTAGCCTGGGGAACAGTGGAATTCTTGAGAGCCATTAATGATATTGAATGGCACTCTATCGATGTTGAAAGTTTGCATACAAGAATCCCACAAAAATTATAGAGGAAATTCAAAATATTCTTCAAAATACCAATACGAACCAAACCTATATTAATTTTATATCAGAAACTCTTGACGTCATGCATTTAAGTTGATGGAAAAATGGTATGTTCAAAAAACAGGTACAGCGATGGGCACGCCTACAACATACATTTTTGCAAATTTATTTTTAGCCCATTATGAGAGCAAATAAATAACCACAATCGTAAACCCGATTGTAATACATAAAAACGTATTTAAGATATGTGGATGATATTTTAATAGTATTGGCTGGTAAAAAAGAAGATTTTTTATCTTGTGTTGATTACTTAAATGACACTAATTCTGAGAACGTGCGTTTTACATCAATGTATGGCGGGGATTCTTTGGAATTCCTCAACGTAAAATTACAAGTAAAAAAAATCTGCACATGCATATAAAAAACCTACAAATACCCTGTTACACCATACAGTATACATCCACAGCACACCAAATTAGGGTTACCATATAGCCAATATTTACGTCTGCGGAAGATAAATAATGACCAAAGGAATTTTAAAAAACAAGCTAAAGAGCTCACACACCGATTTATAAGAAGAGAGTATCCTTCTGTAGCTGTGAATTCAGCTCTTAACAAAATGAATGTCATCACTGAACAGGAATTACTCCAAGGGAAAAAACCCAAATTCAAAACTCCTAACACAGAGAATCGCAGATTTGTATTCACATTTAAACCCGCTTCTATGGATGACATTATACACACCGCAATCAAAAGGAATTGGCATATAATAGAAACGGATAAGGATTTAAAGGGGATAGCAATAAAAAAATGACTATAGGAGATGTCATAATTTGGGTGACATTTTAGTTAGAGATAGGATGTCCGCAAATAATAGCAACTGGTTAGATAGGCACAATTTAAGAGGCAATGTTAAATGTGGCCATTGTTCTTTGCCACATTTGGCAAAGTAATGTGATTTATGTAATTTTCTGTCCCTGTCATTATTATATTGATAAAACCATTCGACGCTTGTTTATCTGCATCCGTGAACATTTTCACTTTACTGTATATATACTAATAAAGGTGTTATGCACACGCCCGGACTGACTGGCGTGTGCGGGTGTTGTGGTTCCACTGGACCATGGACCGGAGAGTGCCTGGAGGGGCGTGACTAAGTATCTGGCCGATCCGACCAAGGTGGCACGACGGCATACGACGCCAGTGCACCAGGGAGAAACCGGGCAGAGGGACCAGGTGCTACTCCAGGTCAAACTCCGGACACGGGGGTTGACCCACACTAGGATTACTGGAACAGGCAGGTTAGGCTGGCACAGACTGGTGGATGTAAGCAAACACGGCAGGTATGCAGATGGGTGGATACAGGCGAGTATGCAGGCAGGGAGGTACTGGCCGAAAGGACGGGCTGGAGCACAGAGAGGTTAAGACCCAGTACAGACTGGGTCACAGAACCGCAGATGCGGTAGACAACCACAGCAGAGAGGGAACGCCCGAAGCGGTGGGCAAGAACAGAGCAGGGCGGGGCTGCAGGAGCAGCGAGCACAAGCAGGGCAGGACAGGACTGCCGGAGCAGCGGGCAGAAGCAGGGCAGGGCGGAAACCGCAGAAGCAGTAAGCAAGATAAGAGCAGAGCAGAAACCGCAGGAGCGGCAAGCAAGGCAAGAGCAGAGTGAAAACCGCAAGAGCGGCAAGCTAAGCAGGAGCAGAGCGGACACCGCAGAGCGGTAAACAAGGCAGGAGCAGAGCAGAAACCGCAAGAGCGGCAAGCTAAGCAGGAGCAGAGCGAACACCGCAGAGCGGTAAACAAGGCAGGAGCAGAGTAGAAACCGCAAGAGCGGCAAGCTAAGCAGGAGCAGAGCGGACACCGCAGAGCGGTAAACAAGGCAGGAGCAGAGCAGAAACTGCAAGAGCGGCAAGCTAAGCAGGAGCAGAGCGGACACCGCAGAGCGGTAAACAAGGCAGGAGCAGAGCAGAAACCGCAAGAGCGGCAAGCTAAGCAGGAGCAGAGCGGACACCGCAGAGCGGTAAACAAGGCAGGAGCAGAGCAGAAACCGCAAGAGCGGCAAGCTAAGCAGGAGCAGAGCGGACACCGCAGAGCGGTAAACAAGGCAGGAGCAGAGCAGAAACCGCAAGAGCGGCAAGCTAAGCAGGAGCAGAGCGGACACCGCAGAGCGGTAAACAAGGCAAGGGGATAGGACTCTGTTCACAAAGAACAGACGGAGAAGGAAAGGCAGAACCAGAAGCACGCACAGTACTTACATAGAAGTAGCGAGCGTACACTAAATTCACAACAGAGGTACAGAGACGACGAGAAGGAATTTAGGAGCGGGTTCAGACTCTGCAGAAAGACGCAGAAAACAGACATAGAGGGAAAAGGGAGACAAGGTTAAAGTAGAAACGAGGCACAGACAACAGGGAACAGAGGAACGGGAAAAGAGACAGCAAGGCAGGAACACAAACAGGACTCTGTTCAGACGGGAACAGATACCGCAAGGCAGGAACACAAACAGGACTCTGTTCAGACGGGAACAGATACCGCAAGGCAGGGACACAAACAGGACTCTGTTCAGACGGGAACAGATACCGCAAGGCAGAGACACAAACAGGACTCTGTTCAGACGGGAACAGATACCGCAAGGCACAGACAGGCAGATCTAGGAATACGGCCCCTAGAAGGCGAAAGAACAGGCAAGAGGCGTGTTCACAAGAACAGACCACAGTTCAGACACAGAACTGGAAAACAGGCAGGAAAACAGGATAGGACCTGGCATGTCAGAGACAAAAAGCCAACTGACAAGAAACAATGCTCAGGCGCCATCTTGAGGAAGAAGGTGGTATAAATACCCAAAGATGGACAGCAATAGGCTGAAGGTGCAACAGGGGCGTGTCCACAGCAGGTACAAGAAACAGGAAGTTCAGCGGGCGTCGCCCTATGCAGCCAAAGTGGAGCAGAGCAGAGCACAAGGAAAGAAGCCAGACCAGGAAGCTGGGCGGGAGATGAAGTTTGCGATCTTGCATGATGAGAGATGGAACACCATGCAAGAACGCCGCCAGGTATGCTACAAAAGGCTCCCTTACTTTGATCAAACATATACAGGAATGTCATAGAGCAAATCCCAAAATATTGTGATTCGCAGGTCTTGAACAAGTAAGACATCCACCGCAAGGTGAGGACCATAACAAATATCTATTAAGGAGAGAGGCTAAGTGGATCATAAATGCATCAGCACAGGGCCCATTAGGTCTATTCTATCAGTGTTTCTGTGATTTAATCTTTATAACTGAATTTTAACTTATTTTTTTTACAATGTATATGTATTGAAGTGTACTCTTGCACAGCCCTAAAAAGGAAGCAGTTATACATCATCCCTCAGGAAATGTCGGCTAAGAAGCGAAACGGCCGTCGTCCTCTGATCCCCCGCACCCACTGCACGAAGCTCCCATGTGCCGCTATTTGCATTAAAAGACTGTTTTTAAAGGAAGTTGGTGAGTGCTACATTTTCCTCTATTGATTATGACGCGCCCCTGGGCCTGTGTCGCGCTGCGGTGCGCACGCGGGAGCTTACCCGGAGCCGGATCCGTGGAGGGTTGTAGTCTCGTGGCGGTGACCCGGTCCGTGCCCAGGGAGTCAAACTGGACGGCAGTCTACTAGTAGTAAATAGTTGATGACTACGCCACCCGTTGAGTGCAGCCAGGGAGCTGCTGCTGCAGGGCAGACCGCTGAGGCCGATGGTAGGATTATGCAGCGTGATAGTATAACCCCCAACGGGAGGGGTATGGTCTCAGGGCAGCCGACGTGGATGATGGGGGTAGCAGGAACCACTCAGAGACGGTACGGTGTAGTTCAGGGTCTTTACTGGTGACAATGATAGACCCTCCCGGAGTACTTGCTAGCGAACGGGGCCTGGTCAGTCCTTGAGCAGATGGGATCTCCCCTGGCCAGGCGTAGTTGTAGGCCTCCCAAACTGACTGTACTCTTCTGGCTACCTTGCTAGAAGCTGATGTAAGTAGCCCACGTCCCTGAGTGTACCGTGTGGTGCTCACCCGTATGGCCGGTGACTCGGGGCCTTCTAATGGCTTCCGCTCCACGATGGCGGTGCTGGTCCCACGCGTGTGACCGTGCCTTCGGGCTTCTGGGCCAGAGGACCTGAAATCCCCTGCCTGACGGATTCTGCTGCTGGGTAGGAGTTAGTACCCACAGCCTCGGACTCCGGGTCCGGAAAGAAGTATTCTTAGTCAGGGCGAGCTCTGCGGCTGCCAGCCCCTGACTCCTTGTAACTCTGCTGTTTCCTATGCTGCTTCTCGTCTCTACTCCACTTGTCTGACTCACCCTGCCTCAGCCCCGGGTTTATACAGGGGAAGTTCTTCCCCTCCCAAGACTGGGCAGGAGGTGTGGCATGCACAGGATCCCTGACCAAAGGACCTCCCACCTGCTCTCAGACATAACATTACATTACTGTGGAAAACCAGACCCCTGGGGTGCCACATTCCCCCCTAGTGAAATTTAGTACTCCGGGACTAAACACATTTAGAAAAACATAACAAGGCAAAAACATTAATAATACAATAAGAAAACATATAAAGATGGTTACGGCGTGTCCGCAACCGGGTGCAGTCTCTGAAGAGAGCAAGGTGTCCATTTCACCAACACAGGGAGACGTAACCAGGTAGGGGTCTGTCCTACCCCGAGTCCTTAACAGTCTCTAGTCCATCCTGGGTTACGCTCCAACTATGTACAAGGATTCCCGGTAAATCCACCAAGGATTCCTAAAAATAACTAGAAACATAAAATTATACACAAGCAACAAGACACAGAAAAACATAAATAAAACAATTTATACACTTTAAATTCTCCAGCGTGCGGGTAACTGGCCTCTAGTGGCCCGAGTGGACCTACGGAGCTGACTGTCTGGCCCTGAACTACAGGGTGTAGGAGCTGTCAAGGGTAAACTGGGCAGCTGTCTACCGGCTCTTTGTCTCACTAGGGGTACGGCAGGCTCACTATAAGCAGAGGGTTGATTCTCCTGTTCTGCTTGTGTGGAGTCTTCTGCCTCCTGGACCGGCTGTTCTTCCAGCTCTACCCGTTGCTCCGTAGGTTCTTGGGATGATGGTTGGAGGAAGGTGAGTACGGGTACCACAACTGCACCATTGACTTGAGTCCAAGACTGAGGGAAGTCCCCGAGCACGGTACTAACCATATCTTCCCTTTCTTCCACGGGTCGATGGTCTTCTTGTTCCTCTTCAGGGTTCCTCAGTTGTTCGGGACACTTCTTCAGGTGGTCCCGGGATACAATGGCTGTGGTTTCCCCTCCGTCTTTACTGATGGTACAGACTTTCGGGTTCTCGTGGCTTGAAGGCAGTACGGTGTACGGGTCCTTCTCCCACTGGTCGTCCAACTTGTGGAGCCGTCTCTTCCTCTTCAAGACCTGCTCTCCGGGTACCAGGGGAACAGCGGGAGCATACTGGTTGTAAGTTTTCTCTTGTCTTTCCCTAGCCTGACAGAGACTTCGCTCCACGCTCTCCTGTACTCTCCGGTACTGCTGCTGCCTCTCTGTGTCCCAGTCTGTTTCTGGTGAAGTGTCCTCGGGGGTCAGGACTCCCATTTCCAGGTCAACAGGTAACTTACCAGGTCTTGCCCTCATTAGGTAAGCCGGGGTACAGTTGGTGGAACCTACCGGGATGTGGTTGTATAGGTCCACCAGATCGGGCAACTTTTCAGGCCACAGACTGCGTTCTTCCAGGGGCAACGTTTTTAGAAGATCCATTACCACCTGGTTCATTTTTTCACAAAGTCCATTAGTCTGCGGATGGTAGGGTGTCGTCCTTATCTTCCGGCAGCCATACAGATTGCAGAATTCCTGAAAGACCTCCGCTTCAAAGGCAGGTCCCTGGTCCGTCAGCACTTGGTCCGGGTACCCGTGTGGACGGCAGAAGTGCTGCTGGAAGGCTCTAGCTGCTGTTTGAGCCGTTAAGTCCTTGACGGGGACGACAACCAAGAACCGGGAGTAATGATCCACGATGGTTAACGCGTAGACGTAGCCACTTCTGCTTGGGGTCAGTTTTACATGATCCAAGGCTACCAGTTCCAACGGTTGCCGGGTGACGATGGACTGCAGGGGAGTCTTCTGGCTGGCTCGGTCCTTCCTTCTCAGGTTGCACGGGCCACAATCTCTGCACCACTTCTCGATGGTTCCCCTCATGCCTACCCAGTGGAACCGCTCGCGCAGCAGGAACTCCAGCTTTTTCCACCCAAAGTGTCCAGCTCCGTCGTGGTATGCCTCCATCACCATGGCTGCGTCTCTTCGTGGCACCACTACTTGCCAGAGTAATTCATGCATCCGGGAGTTAACCATTCTGCGGCACAACTTCCCTTTGTAAAGGAACAGTCGACTCTTCTCTGCCCATAGTTGTTTGGCTTCCTCCGGAGCGTCTGGTTCAAGGCGAGCCTCCGGCCGAGTCAGCATCTCCTTCACCAGTCGGACGGCAGGGTCGCTGTCTTGCGTTTCCGCCCAGTTGTAGTGGGGTAAGGGGTTCAACGTAGCAGCCTGCTTACTCCTTACCCGGTGGGAATACTGAATAGTCCCATGACGGTGGAACGCAGGGAGTTCAACTTCTTCCAGTCCCTCCGGATCTTCTCCTCCGTCCGGCAGGTTGGGCATCCTGGACAGGGCGTCCGCGTTGGTATTGGAGCGTCCTGCCCGGTATTTAATTGTGAACTCGTAGTTGGACAGACGGGCCATCCACCTCTGCTCCAGGGCACCGAGTCTTGCCGTGTCCAGGTGTGTCAGCGGGTTGTTATCCGTGTACACGGTGAACCGGGAAGAAGCGAGGTAATGCTTAAAGCGCTCAGTGATTGCCCATACTACGGCCAGGAACTCTAACTTAAATGAGCTGTAATTCTCGGGGTTCCTTTCGGTGGGTCGCAGTTTTCGGCTGGCGTAGGCGATTACTCGTTCCTTCCCCTGCTGGATCTGGGACAGTACGGCTCCTAGCCCGATGTTACTGGCGTCGGTGTAGAGGATAAAGGGCTGGCTATAATCCGGGTACGCCAGGATTTCGTCCCCCGTGAGGGCCATCTTCAGCTGGCGGAAGGACTCTTCTTCCAGCTCTTCCCATTTGAAGGGCGGCTTCTGGTTCTTGGCCTTCCGGGACTGGCCTATCAGGAGGTCCTGCATAGGTGCTGCCTTTTTGGTGAAACCGGGAATAAACCTTCGGTAGTAGCCTACCAACCCGAGGAACTGCCGCACTTCTTTTACGCTGGAGGGGCTTGGCCATTCCTTAATTGCGGTGATTTTATCAGGGTCGGGAGCCACTCCGTCAGCGCTCACTACGTGTCCCAGGTACTGCACCTTTGGTTTCAGGAGGTGACACTTGGAGGGTTTCACCTTTAGGCCGTAACTCGCCAGAGCCTCGAACACTTCCGCCAGGTGTTTCAGGTGGTCCTCATACGTCTTGGAATATACGATGACATCGTCCAGGTACAACAGGACCGTCTCGAAGTTTCTGTGGCCCAGACAACACTCCATTAGGCGTTGGAAGGTTCCTGGTGCGTTGCAGAGTCCGAACGGCATGCAGGTGAACTCGCTAAGTCCCATCGGGGTGGTGAATGCGGTCTTCTCCCGGTCCGCCTCTGCTACAGGAACCTGCCAGTACCCGCTAGTGAGATCCAAGGTAGAGAAGAAGTTAGCAGATCTTAAAGCAGCCAATGACTCCTCTATCCTTGGTAAGGGGTACGCATCCTTGTGTGTGATACGGTTGATTTTCCGGTAATCTACACACATCCTCATGGTGTTGTCTTTCTTTTTGACTAAAACTAATGGGGCTGCCCAGGGGCTACAACTATCCCGGATTACCCCAGCCTCCTTCATGTCTCTAAGCATCCCCTTGGCGTGTTGGTAATGTGCAGGGGGTACGGGTCGATACCTCTCTTTTATGGGAGGATGATCTCCCGTGGGGATGCGATGTTCTACCCCCTTGACTCGCCCGAAGTCTAACGGGTGTTTACTAAACACTCTCTCATACTCTTGAACCACCCGATAGACTCCTTGTTTCTGATGTGAGGGAGTGGAGTCAGTACCCAGATGTAGTTGCTGACACCAGTCCTCCATGTCTTTCTTAGAGCCGTTACCTTCCTCCGGGTGAGATGGAGGCAAGGGTTCCACAGATTGTATAGAATTTTGATTAGTGATATATAATTTGGCTAGCGTGGCATACCGGGGCAGGTACACTTCCCTCTCCCCGATATTTATTATGCGAACGGGCACCCTCCCATGGCGTACATTGACGACCCCCCGTGCTGTCAAAATGGTGGGCCTACTGTCTGAGTAAACTGGTTCTACCATTGCCTGGTAATCTCTACCTCTCAGACCAATAGCTGCCCGGCACCAAATCATCATTTCACTTTTTGGGGGCATGGCAATAGGAAAAGGGTCACACATTCTTACGCTACCAATCTCACCGCCGGAGAGTTCCACTTGTTGCCGTTGCATCAGTGCCCGGATCTCTTTCTGGAGCACCCGCTGCTCGCCGGAGCTGGCATTCTTGGCAACCTGCTGTAAAAGGAAAATCACCTCTGCAAGACAATTTTCAATTACATTAGTTCCTAGAGTTATTTTTGGGTGACTCTCATGTTTATCAATATCTACAATGATCAGTCCCTGTGCGGCCAGTTCGACTCTACCAATTTTGATGGTCACCTCTTTAAATCCGATCTGTGGCACGGGCTGACCATTGCTGGCGATGATACTCAAGTCGTCGTCGGGGTAGCGGGTAATATCCGAGTCATTCCAGTACTGCTTGAAGAGCACGTACGGGATGGTGGTGACCTGTGACCCGGTGTCCAGTAGGGCACTCATGGGAATGCCATCCAGTACCACAGGCAAGACTGGACGTCCTCCCACATATCTGTCGCGCCAGTTCGATGGGCCTGGTGATCTTTTTCCTGGGGGTTGGCCCTCTACCCCAGGTTGTGCCCGTTTAAAGAACAGTACCTTGCCATATGTCCGGGTTGATTGCAGCGGCGGCAGATGGGTCGTCCGTCCTCACTGTATCGGTCACTGGGTCTTCCTCTGGCCGGTGGGGTCCTCCTTGGTCGACGCCACGGGATGTCCTCCGGTCCGGATGCCAGCTGGATCTTCCCTGGGGTGGAAACCTGTAAAGACTGCACAGTTCGGGTTAGCGCAGCAACGCTCTTAGCTAGCTCTTGGACCTGATGGTGTAGGTCTGGAGCCGGGTCATTGTCCAAAGCCTGCGCATCAGCTCCCACAGGCCCTGCTGACAAGGGCGCCGCCTCCTGGTAGTAAGTGGTAGTGGGGCGTCTGTGGGTCACAACGCCACCTGGTGCCGGTTCTCGGAGCACCCGGATGGCTCTGTCCTTGAACTGTGCAAAGTCCAGATGGGGATCCTGTAAGGCCATTGCCCGCAACTGGGTTCGGTGGGCATTGCAATATAAACCCTCTATAAATTGTTCAGTCAACAGCCTGTCCTCGTTTCCCACCCCATCAGGGTCGGTCTGCTTTATGGCCCTCAGGGCCTCTTGTAGGTTTAGTGCATAGTCCCTTATACTCTCATGCGCTCGCTGCTTGCACCCGTAGAATCTAAGCTTAATCTCGGCTGAGGTGCGGGTATCAAAGGTGTCCTTCAGCCGGGTTAGTATCCCTGCGACAGTCTTCCTCCCAGGTGGCCAGGATTTTACTTCCCTTTTGGCTGCCCCTGTTAGTTGGGCCACCAGGATGCTCACTTTTTGCTCTTCTGTGAGGGGGTACACCTGGAAGAGGCTATCCAGCTTTTCTCTAAAGTCATGCAGGGTATGTGACTCCCCTGAGTACTGGGGTAGCCAAGCTGCTCCCGGGATATAGGGCATGGTGAAGGGCATAACTGCAGCAGCGGTAGCGCTGGCGGGGGTTGAGGCAGTGAAGCTCTCCTCCGTATCCGACATCTTCCTCCCCCCTAGTGGACCGTGGCCTACCTTGCGATGATCCTCTTCCGTAGGCCGCGGCTCCGCAGTGGATCGTCAGGGTTGAGGACCTTCCGTCGCGCTCCTGTGACGTCGGCGTCTGCTGGGCTCCTTCCAGGACCTTACGCAACGTCCGGACGTGAGGCGGGGCTTCAGTTCTCGCGCGCTTTCGGAGTCCACGCCCCTCTTCTTCCCGCGCGGCGTCCTCAAGATGGCGTCCAATGGCGGGAAAACTCCACGGATGGCGGGAAGAAGGTCGAAGATGGCGCCGGATGGCGGGAAAACTTCGCGGATGGCGGGAAGAAGGTAGAAGATGGCGCCGGATGGCGGGAAACCTCCACGGATAGCGGGAATCTTCACCACTGGTAAGTTTGAACAGTCTTTGCTTTTCAGGCACGTAGTACCCGGTGGTTGCGGGCACGAAATCCTGCCGACTACGCCAAAGTTGACGCGCCCCTGGGCCTGTGTCGCGCTGCGGTGCGCACGCGGGAGCTTACCCGGAGCCGGATCCGTGGAGGGTTGTAGTCTCGTGGCGGTGACCCGGTCCGTGCCCAGGGAGTCAAACTGGACGGCAGTCTACTAGTAGTAAATAGTTGATGACTACGCCACCCGTTGAGTGCAGCCAGGGAGCTGCTGCTGCAGGGCAGACCGCTGAGGCCGATGGTAGGATTATGCAGCGTGATAGTATAACCCCCAACGGGAGGGGTATGGTCTCAGGGCAGCCGACGTGGATGATGGGGGTAGCAGGAACCACTCAGAGACGGTACGGTGTAGTTCAGGGTCTTTACTGGTGACAATGATAGACCCTCCCGGAGTACTTGCTAGCGAACGGGGCCTGGTCAGTCCTTGAGCAGATGGGATCTCCCCTGGCCAGGCGTAGTTGTAGGCCTCCCAAACTGACTGTACTCTTCTGCCTACCTTGCTAGAAGCTGATGTAAGTAGCCCACGTCCCTGAGTGTACCGTGTGGTGCTCACCCGTATGGCCGGTGACTCGGGGCCTTCTAATGGCTTCCGCTCCACGATGGCGGTTCTGGTCCACGCGTGTGACCGTGCCTTCGGGCTTCTGGGCCAGAGGACCTGAAATCCCCTGCCTGACGGATTCTGCTGCTGGGTAGGAGTTAGTCCCCACAGCCTCGGACTCCGGGTCCGGAAAGAAGTATTCTTAGTCAGGGCGAGCTCTGCGGCTGCCAGGCCCTGACTCCTTGTAACTCTGCTGTTTCCTATGCTGCTTCTCGTCTCTACTCCACTTGTCTGACTCACCCTGCCTCAGCCCCGGGTTTATACAGGGGAAGTTCTTCCCCTCCCAAGACTGGGCAGGAGGTGTGGCATGCACAGGATCCCTGACCAAAGGACCTCCCACCTGCTCTCAGACATAACATTACATTACTGTGGAAAACCAGACCCCTGGGGTGCCACAATTATATACAACCAAGGTAAATACAGAAAACACTAAGGGCCAATACACATTAAAACCAGAAAAAGTGTGCATAGCAGTGAACCCAGTCGTAAAGACTCACCAAATATTATCAAACAAATGTAGAAATAATGCAAGCTCCTTTACTATAAAAGTAAGGGGCGGGTATATATGATGATAGACTCCCCCACCTGAGTAGATGTACCTAGACACAGCCTATATAATGAAAAAGGCACAGGCGGGTATATAATGATCAACGCCCCACATACATATGTCAGAATCCAAACCCATGTATTACCTCAAGGAGCCACAGGCCGGGACCAAAGCGCTGCACACGTCCCCCGATGCATGTTTCGGTGTGGAGCCTTTCTCAAGGGATACTAAATACTACTACATGCTAGCTATAAATAGGGAAGCACCGCTAATAGCAAGCCAATAGTATCGCGTGCGCCTCCCTCCTCCACCACGCCCATTCTGGAGATTGTATTGTCATGGGTACTATGGGCGTCTGCCCATAGTGCTCCACGCAGTACCAAATATGACGTAAACCACCTCACCCAAAGTTTTGGCTAGTATGCTCGAGAAGTGTAGTGTTCATGCCTGATATGACGCAGAGCGCCTCACTGTAACGAAGATACATGATGGCGTCGCCTCACAGGCGAGGACCTCATGATGCCAAAGGCCGGCATGCATTTTGGGACCCTGACACCTCTGCGTACGGGCACCACGCACAAAAATCATCAATGGGATCAGGCCAGGGACACGGATATATATCTCAGGGACAGGGGGAGGAGGAAAAAAATCAAAACAATAAAAAACATACAGTCTCCACATAATACAACATAATATGTTAATTGGTGCATATTGCAGGAAATGGGCTACATCTGTTCTGATACACATCTATCGGCTTTGGATCTCTCCTGCTACAATTGATCCTTGACGATTCAAGAATTCTGTGTCATGGATGGATCTATAAGGGACAATCTCCTATGTTAAAGTAATTGTAGCTGTATTAATAGTTATTCTTTGTGGGTAGGTGATCCAGCCTATGGATATATTTTTGAGGATAATGTATCGTGAATCCCCCTATATGACATATAAGGCAAGCTGACTAGGATTATACATGAATTATAATATAATATGGTTGTGATGGGATACCGTCTATTTATATGGTGTGATTGGTTGCCAGTTATGTCATGTTGGGGTATTTTTGATTCTTTTATTATCCTTCTAGGTGCAATATGAATATATATCGGGATGTGCTTTATATGCGGGTACTTTATTGTGCTGCATGTATGTGTTCATTGGCTTTGTATTATTTCTATGCGTTTTCCTTTTCTTGCAAGTTGTGATCTGTGGGTATCAGACATTATGGTTTTATCTGATACATTATCTTAATGTGTTGTAATTAACATATTATGTTGTATTATATGGAGACTGTATGTTTATTATTGTTTTAATTTTTTCCTCCTTCCCCTGTCCCTGAGATATATGTGTGTCCCTGGCCTGATTCTATTGATGATTTCTGTGTGCGGTGCTTGTACGCAGAGGTGTCACGGTCCTGATATGCATGCCGGCCTTTGGCATCATGAGGTCCTCGTCTGTGAGTGACTTTGATGCCGACATCGTCATGTATCTTGGTTACAGTGACGCGCTCTGCATCATATCAGGCATGCGCACTACACTTCTCGGGCATACTAGCCGGAACTTTGGGTGAGACAGTTTACGTCATATACGGTAGTGCATGGAGCACTATGGGTAGACGCCCGTAGTACCTATGACAATACAATCTCCTGAATGGGCGTGGTGGTAGAGGAGGCGCACGCGATACTATTGGTGTGCTATTAGCGGTGTTCCTTGTTTATAGCTGGCATGTGGTAGTATTTAGTACCCCTTGAGAAACACCGAAACGTGCGTCAGGGGACATTTGCAGGGTGGTGGTCCCGGTCTGTGGCTCCTTGAGGTAATACATAGGTTTGGATTCGGACTCTCATTCAACATATGTATGTGGGGGGTTGTTCATGATATATTATATAGGCTGTTTCTAGGTACATCTACACAGGTGGGGGAGTCTATCATCATATATACCCGCCTCTTTTATAGTTTAGAAGCTTACATTATTTCTACATTTGTTTAATAATATTTGGTGAGTTTTTATGACTGGGTTCACTGCTATGTGCACTTTTTCTGGTTTAAAAATGTGTATTGGCCCTTAGTGTTTTCTCTATCTACCTTGGTTGTAAATAATTAATAAGGTATTTTCTACATATTGGATAAGTATATTTAAAATTTAGTAAAAATAAGAAAAAAAGAATAAAGTATAGGTAAGTAAGGATAAGTATACAGAAATTTTTTTTAAAAAAAAGATAAGTATAGATAGAAAAGAATAAATATAGGTAAAGTAGGATATCTTTAGTTAAATGTAGGTAAGAAAGGATTATATTTAAAATTCAATAAAAAAGCAAAAAATTGATAATTATAGGTAATAAAGGATAAGTATAGCTAAATATAGAAAAAAATAATAAGTATAAGTAAGAAAGAAAAAGTATTGGTAAGTATTGGTAAGCAGGTATAAATATACGTAAATATAAAAAGAAAGGATAAGTTTAAGTAAGGATAAGTGTAGGAAAAATAGGTTAAGTATAGGTATGAAAGAATAAGTGTAGGTAAGTATAGGAATGAAGTATAAGTATAGGTAAATATAGGTAAGAAAGTAAAATGTAGGTAAATATATGTAAGAATGAATAAGTATATTTAAAATTCAGTAAAAAAATCCTAAATAGATATAGAGATAAGATAGAAATATATGCATTAGATATGTATTAAATTTTTAATGTAAAAGGTTTGACAGGGCCCCATCCAGTGCTGATGCAGCAGTGAACCAGGGATTAGCCGATCGCCAGTACTTGGGGTCAGGAAGGAATTTTTCCCCTGTAATTGGGGTTGTTTTGCCTTCCTCTGGTTCACATCCTTTTTATGCAGTAAGTCTTATAAATGGCACTGGATGATTAAAATAAAATAAATTTGATAATAGATAAGAATAAAAATGATTAATCTCTATTCCTTGTGTCTGTGTCTTTTTTGTATGCTGTTCATTCTGCTGAGACTAATATTTTAATTTTGGACTGCCGTAGTGAATATTACAAATGGCAAAGAATTAAGAGTTAATCGTATTTTGTTTTTTTTGCGGGGAGTTGGGTCACATGATCTCGCTGTCGATTTTTCCCATCATGACAATGATATTATGGCCATCTGTCATATGGTTTTCCCAGACTAATGTCACTGCCCCAGTATGCACCAGATCATCAATCACATGTTGTACATGGGTTAGTGCTAACATCATTAGCTACTGCTCTTTACCCCAAGTGCAATCTCTCTACACTAACGTCTCTGCATATCACAAATCATGTAGAGGATGATCAGATTTTAAAGTCACTGTACTAACCCCACAGTAGCACCAAACTGTGCACCATTTCAGTAGCCTCAAGCCCATGACATATGGAAATGTAGACCTGGTGCAAGAGGATGTAATGAGAATATAATACATTAGTGCAGCAAAGGATGTATTGGGTGGATATAGATGGAAAAGGAGGTGTCATTGGCCTTACATAACAAGGAGGTATAGTGGCAGAATAAAGATGCTGAACTGGTACCACGACCATAAACCTGAAAGCAAATGAATGGCAAGCGCTCAGGATAATAGGACTTGAAAAAAAAACACCAAAACAAGAAAACAAAAATGTATTGAAATAAGCTTCAACACAAAAACTTTTCAGGTTTAGCATTTTTCGACTAATAGAAAATCCCTTTAAACACTTAGTGACCAAGCCAATTATGTCCTTAATGACCAAGCCTAATTTTACAATTCCGACAAGTGTCACTTTATGAGGTAATAACTCTGGAACGCTTAAACGGATCCCACTGATTCTGAGAATGTTTTTTCATAACATATTGCACTTCATAACAGTGGTAAAATTAATTCGATATGACTTGTGTTTATTTGTGAAAATAATGGAAATCTGGCGAATATTTCGCAATTTTCAAACATTTAATTCTTATACCCTTAAATCAGAAAGTTATGTCACACAAAATAATTAACAAATAATATTTCCTACATGTCTACTATACATCTGCATAATTTTTTAAACTTAATATTTTTTCTTAAGAAGTTGTAAGGGTTAAAAGTTGACCAGCAATTTCTAATTTTTCCAACAAAATGTACAAAACCATTTTTTTTGGGACCACATCACATTTGAAGTGACTTTTGGGGGCCTATATGACAGAAAATACCGAAAAGTAACACCATTATAAAAAGCTGCACCCCTCAAAGTCCTCAAAACCACATTCAAAAAGTTTATTAATCCTTCAGGTGCTTCACGGGAACGAAAGAAATGTGGAAGAGAAAAAAAAGGGACATTTTACTTTTTTTCACAAAAAAAATTATTTTAGCCCCAGTTTTTTTTATTTTCACAAGGGTAACAGCAGAAAATAAACTCCAACATTTGTTGCATAATTTCTCTTGAGTACACCGATACCCCATATATGGGGTAAAACTACTGTTTGGGCACATGGCAGGGTTCGGAAGGGAAGGAGCACCATTTGACTTTTTGAATGCAAAAATAGCTGGAATCAAGAGAGGACGCCATGTTCCATTTGGAGAGCCAGTGATGTGCCCTAAATCTTTTATTTTCACAAAGGTAACAGGAGAAAATGGACTCCAAAATTTTTTGTGAAATTGCTTCTGAGTATGCCGATACTTCATATGTATAGGAAAACTATTGTTTGCTTGCACAGCAGGGCTCGGAAAGGAAGCTGTGATGTTTTGGAAAGCAGACTTTGAAGGAATGGTCTGCAGGCGTCATGTCACATTTGGAGAACCCCTGATGTGCCTAAACAGTGGAACCCCCCACCTCACCCCAATTTACCACATTTTGGAAACTAAACTCTTCAAGGTATTGATCCAAGGTTATAGTGAGTTTTTTGAACCCACAGCTACTACACAGAACTTGATAACATTAGGTCGTCATATTCAAAAAATGTTTTTTTCATGAAAACATACTTTTAGCCAGAAAATGTTTAATTTTTACAATGGATAATAGGAGAAAACAGACACCATGATTTGTTATGCAATTTCTCCTGAATGCCATATGTGGTCAAAAACTTCTGTTTGGGTACATGGCAGGTCTAGGAAAGGAAAAAGCACCATTTGTCTGTAATAGGTTATCAATGCCCTGTCGCATTTGGAGAGCCTCTAACTTGCAAAAACAGCAGAAACCCCTCCACAAGTGACCGCATTTTGGAAACTAGTCCCCTCAAGGAATTCATCTAGGAGTGTAGTGAGTAGTTGAACTCATAGGTGCCTCACAGAGTTATAACATTGAGACGTGAAAATATGACATTTTTGTGGTAAAAAAGTAGTTTTTGTATTTGTTGCAAATTTTAAGGTATATAAGGGTTAATAGGTGAAACTGGACCCCATAATTTATTGTGCAATTTCTCCTGAATGCGGTGATGCCCCATATGTCATCAGAAATTAATGTTAGGCCACACGTCAGGAGTGAGCAGGAAGGAGTGCTATTTGACTTTTGGCACACAGATTTTGGTAGAATAGTTTGCGGGCGACATTTGCAGAGTCCCAAAGGTGCCAGAACAGCAGAAAAACCACAAAAGTGACCCCATTGTAGAAATTATACCTCTCAATTAATTAATCTATGGCTGCAGTAATTATTTTGTAACATCCACGCCAGGCTCTTTTCTGGAGAATTGCAAATATGCCAGTTTAGTGCCCATACATTGTGCTCCCATACATTGTGCCCAGCTTAAGTGAGCACTCTCTACTAAAGTAATGTCAAACATATAGACGTTTACTGCTGTTTTGGCACAGTAGGGCTCAGGAGGAGGCACTTGGATTTGAGAGTGCAGAATTCACTGGATTTTATTTGAGGGGATGGGAGCAATCGCTTTTTCAGAGCCTTTGTTTAATCAGTAACGTGGGAACCCCCTATAGTTCCAGTGACAGATGACAGACCTGAGTGGGTGCTGGTTTTATGCGGGATAATTTAGCGTTTTTATTGGTAACATTTTGGGGTACATTATATTTTTCTATCGCTTCCAGGATAAGGCTGGGATCACATTCTTGTGTTCTACACTGAGCACTTGCGTCGGGTTTCCGTTTAAATCCCACAAAAATGCAATTCAGATGAAACCCCCAACGGAACCACCCACCATAAAGAGGCAGAAGGAGACAGTTTGGAGTCCGTTTGGCGTTGGCTCCAGTGGTATCCATCTTTTTAGGCATGCACAGATCTGTGGTTGCCCACACTTGTGCGCTAAATAGATGCCTAAAATGATGGGACCTCGCCGAAACAGAGACCAGTCCAAAGTGTCTCCATCTACTTCATAAGTGAGTGGCTTCATCTGGTGTTTTGTCTGAATCGCAGTTTTGGGGAATTTACAAGGAAACTCCAATGTCAGTGCTCAGCTGAGAGCGCAGAACAAATGTAAGCCGAGCCTTATTCTGATTTTTGGGAAGCAGAATGAAGAAATAGACAGCAGTTCTAAAATAGTTATTTTTATTTTTGCGTCATTCGCTGTGATAAGGCAGATTTATTCTTTGAATCGATGCAATTTCAGCTATAACAGATTTATATTGTTTTTTTTACGATTTGCTATTTTTTTACACACTAGAAACATTATTTTACAAAAATGAATTTGTTTTTGCATCGCTATATTCTGAGAGCTGTAACTTTTTTTATTTTTTTCCCTAATGAGCCATATTATAGCTTATTTTTTGCCGGATGGTTTGGCGTTTTCATTTATACATTTTTTTTTCTACATATCACTTTTTGATCGCTTTTTATTCACTTTTTTGTCGGTATGATGAAAAAGCGCCATTTTTGGCATGTTTTTAATTATTATTTTTTATGGTGTTCACCATATGGAATAAATAACATGCCAGTTTTATAGAGCGGGCCATTCCAGATGCAGCAATACCAATTATGTGTGTTTTTTTGTTTATTTTTGTTTTATCGCAAACACTGCGTTTTGAGTGGCGAAACACATTTTTGTGATTTGTGTGCACTCTAGCGTTTGTTTTTTTTACATACTTTATTTTACTTTTTCTCTCCAAGTCCCACTGTGGGACGTGTATAATTTTAGTTTGATCACTGGTTTCATACACTGCAGTACTCGTGCACTGCAGTGTATGACGCTGTCAGTGTCTCATTGACTGTGCCTGTGAGACCCAGCTTATAGCTTTTGTTGGGTTTTTCAGCGTCACAATCTGCAGGAAAATCTAATCTCTGGCAGGAAATCAGCTGCATCAAAAACGCAGGTTTTGCTGTGTTTTTTGCAACGTTTTTTTCACTGTCCTGTCACTATTTATGCATGTACATAAAGTTCTGTAAAAAAAAAATCATTCTATGTTGCCATCAAAAATGCTGAAAAAATGCTGATGCAATTTTTGGTGCATTTTTTCGGTGTTTTTTTCACCACCCATTAATTCATATGGGTGAAAAAACGCTGACATGCTCTATTGTCAAGACGAAGATGAGATGCCAGACCCAACAATGCTTGATTGCTATCAAAGCAACCTGGGCTTCCATAACACCTCAGCAGTGCCACAGACTGATCGCCTCCATGCCACGTCACATTGATGCAGTAATTGATGCAAAAGGAGCCCCGACCAAGTATTGAGTGCATTTACTGAGTATACGTTTCAGTATGACAACATTTTGGATTTCAAAATAATTTTTCAAGGTGGTGTTATAAAGTATTCTAATTTACTGAGATAATGACTTTTGTGTTTTCATTGTCTAAGCCATAATCATCAACATTAACAGAAATAAACACTTATAGATCACTGTTTGTAATGCCTCTATATAATATATGAGTTTAACTTTTTGTATTGAAGAACTAAAATAAATTAACTTTTTAATGATATTCTAATTTAGTGAGATGCACCTGTATATCACTTGTCTACAGGACATGTTCAATAAAGTTATTTTTTTCACCAAAAAGGTAGCAAAAGTGCAAGAAACACGCAGGGTTGTGTTTTTTTCCAGCATTTTTGCATTTACTCATTGCTTTCTGTGATGAAAAAACGCAGCAAAAATGCTGAAAGAATTGACATGCTGCAGATTTCAAAAGAAGCAGCAGTTTTCCAATTCAATCAGGAAGAAAAGCAAGTGTCTGCATGAGATTACTGAAATCTCATAGCTTTTTCTTGGGAGTAGCACAGGGCCCAGATCCTACAGCTTTATAGCATAGAGCCTGCTTGTGGCCTCACACTCCTTACCTAAGTAATTCTTAGGGCGCAGGTAGACGGAAATATAAATCGAACAGAGATTGGAAAGCAGAGCACAGACTGGCAGGAGACTCTCCGACCCGAACATGACAGCTCCTTAGAAACACATGAAGCTGTCACGCTTGGCTCGGGCATCCGCTGGCCAGTCCGTGCACTGTGCTCTGATCTCGGTCTGTTTGACTGTTACCCGGGTGGCAGGTAACCGAGGCAACGAGCTGTAATCTGTAAAAGTAAAAATCCTTCCATATTTGAGAATTTAAAGGACATTTAAAAAGAGTTACATTGCAAAGTAGCTTGTTGTTACAAACAATTTGCAACTTTAACCATTTAAGAACTTTAGACAGCTTCTTTAGATAGTTATACAACATATATTCAGGAGAGGCGTCATCAGGGCTGTGGAGTCAGTAAGCCAAACCTCCGACTCCGACTCCTCAATTTCCCTGACACCAACTCTGACTCTGACTCCCTCATACATGGCTCATGTTTAAGTGATAAATTTACTGTAGCACAGATTCATCTCAGCTAAAAGTCTAGACCCTTAGATCAGGAATAGGACAGACATTTATAGGACATTTCATAACTTTCCCAAATTCTCATGAAAAAAATATTCCCCACAAACTGCATTAAACTACTGTGCCCAATTTAATGTACATTTTAGGAGATGGAGTCAGACCATTTTATACCGACTCCAACTTTGACTCCACCAAAATGGACACCGACTCGACTCCACAGCCCTGGTGCGGTACATGGGGTGCGGTACATGGGGTGCGGACTGTACGTGATAGAGCGCCACGAAGGAGGGGAAGGTAAGGGGAAGGTAAGCACTCCTTAGTAGAATTGAAGATACATGGAATTTTTACTGTAGACAGTGAGGGGAAGAGGTATTTATGGGCACAGTATGGAGGGAATATAGTGTGGGGAGGGATACTGCAGATGGGGACAATTTGGAGGCTACAGTTTATAACGCAGGTACAGTGTGGAGGGTGGACAGTGTATAGACCATAATTGTTAAGGGGGGGTGGTTTGACAGTTTTGTTCATAAAGAAAGCCAGTGTGGCAGGCATAGTTCATGGGGAAGGGATGGGGTGGCATAATATATAAGGGGGAACGGTGTGGAGGCAATATTTTATAGGAGAGGAGGTCATGTATCATAAGAGGGACAGTGCGGGTGTCACTTTTTGGGGCAGAAAGCACAGTGAGGAGCAATTATTTATTTAGGGCACAGCATGGGCAGCTATTTTTATTTTGTTGGCATTATAATGACACTTTTTATTTTTAAGGGCTCTGTGTCAGGATGTGCTGCCAAATTCTGTAGAAGAGGGACGTCTGCGGAGACGAGCTATAGCGACGTGGCCAGATGAAGAAGAAGAGGAGAAGAATGACAATCAGAGGAGATTTCACCTATGATGTACCGGGATCTAAGGAGGCATTTACACTGGTCAATCGCAGCACTTAAATGACCACTGACCGGTTTTATGAAGCCGATTGGCAGTCATTTATTAACCTGTTCAGACTGACCAACTGCACCTTCATGCGCAGAAAGCCATCCTTAATATGATATCTCTGTGCACATAGAATAAAAATGTACTTGGCAGCTCGTTTACACTGGATGATCTGCTGCCGAGAACAATGATATTTAAGTAAGCTGAAAAGGGTATTCCCATTTCCAAGACCCTATCCCAATCTTTCCTCATGTGCAGGGCATTGCAGGACCTTAGGTATCCACGGTTATGACCGCTAGCAGCAAGCTGTCACTATGTCAGTGGTCGTAGCCATTAATACCTAAGGTCCTGCAATGCCTACACTTGAAGAAAGGACATAGCAAATCAGAAAAACTATACTACATTTCTAATTAGAGGTATTTGCTCATACTATAATTATTACAAATACTACATATTGGGATAGGATCTTGGCGATGGGAATACCCCTTTAAAGGGAATCTGTCCCATATTTGACCTTTCTAAACTATTAATATGGGCATACAGATTATAGACTGCTGAGGAGAGTGATACCTGTATGTTTCATATCAGATGCCTTGCTGTTGATAAATCATCTTTTATTACTATATATAAATGAGTTCTTCCAGGCTATGGGGAGGATGCTGCCTGGAAGAAAACTCTGCCTCCGCACTTTATGTCCATGTTTCTCACTTCCCATCAGAGTCACTCAGTACCTGTGACGTCGGCTGTTCGAGAGGAAATCTCGCACATGAGGATTACTGTTCTCTCTGCAGTCTTCCATCCTTCTATAGACACAGGCATGACTTTGTGTGGTTGTCTACCATGAATATCAAGTTGAAGGTTCCTTTCTGGAAGCTGGGGCCAAGATTTATTGGTCCCTATAAATTAACCAACGTCATTAATTCAGCAGCGTTTCGTCTTGAGCTACCTCAGGCCCTTAAGATCCACAATGTGTTTTACAGGTCTCTACTCAAGAAATATGAAGAACCTCTTGAGTCCTCTCCCCTGCCGCCACTCCCAATCATGGTTGATGATAATTTGAAGTTTCAAATTTCGAGTGCTGTGGATTCTCGTCTCCAGCGTCGTTCCCTACAGTACTTGGTGCACTGGAAGGAAAGGATGTGGGTTTCGGCATAAGAGGTGAATGCCCCTAGGCTAGTTCGTTTGTTCCACACCTCTCATCCTGAGAAACCTGGCCCTGAATGTCTGGAGGACACTTGTAGAAGGGGGGGGGGGGGTACTGTCATGGGTGCATCAAGTGTGACAGACAGTCACTCTGGATCCGGCTGTAGAAAGTCACTGAGCTTTGCATTGCAGACGCCTTCTTGATTCTCTCATCTCTGTAGTGTAGTGATATCCTACTTCCTTTAGGACCCAGCAGCGACCTCCACCTTCTGCTGCTAATTGACACACCTTTTCTTGGTAGTTAAAAACTCTCAGTGTCTCCAGAGAGTCACCGGTGATAGTTCTATGTTCCTCTACCCATGCCTGGAGTTCTAGTAGTCAGATAGTTTCTTCTTGGACTTCCCTTGGAGGACAGTTGGCATTATCTCTCTGGTATCTTCTCAAGCTAAGTGTATCCCCTTGGTTTGTTGACTTTAGTTACAGGGGGCCTGACTAGTATTCACCCTGTCCCTTCCCTACCTAGGGCCTGGCTCTAGGGACATTCAAGGATTAGGTTTCCTGCTCGGCGATAGGTGCAGAACCTATATAGGGACGATAGGCAGATATAATATCACCCTGACTACCCTATGGGTCTTCACTCCCCATTTTCCTAGTTGTTGGTCTCCCTCCTCCCTCTACCCGTCATTGTATACTTGTGCCTTCCCTCACCTTGCATGACAGAAACTCAGGTGATTTCTCATACACTTGTCTGCATGCGCCCTTAGACTGTCAGCCGAACCTGGTTATACCGGCGAGTTTGGACGACTTTAGTCTGGTGTGTATGGGGGGCTTTAAAGGGTTTGTCCACTACTTTCACATTGATGCCGTAGGATAGGGTATCAATGTATGATCGGGCGTGGTCCCACACGCGGCACCCCCGCCGATTAGTTGTCAGCGGTGCCGGCCGCAAGTCCTTGCCTGCGGTGCTTGGCTGTCAAGTTGTAGTGGCCGCTGCAAGGTACTGCACATCCGCCTCCCATTCAATTATCTATACCATAACTATTATCTAAAGGGTATAGGCAATTTTAGTCTGACTTATCAGTAGGGGGCGTCAGGACTTAGCATGCCTAGTGCAGCATGAACACAAAATACGGCCCTGGATAAGGGAAGTGCCATATATACCAAGGTACTGGCATATATACAGAGGTACAGCCACATATACTGGGGTACCGCTATAATTCAGGGATACAACCATATATATAGGGGACGTGCCATATATACTAGGGTACAGCAACATATACCGGGTAACCGCTATAATTCAGGGGTACAGTAATATATATATAGGGGAAGTGCCATATATACTGGGCAGCACTGGGATGGATAGTTATAATCCGTATACACAGCATGGTAAATATATAGCACAGAGCAGTATGCCAAATAGAGGTATTACCTACCAGGAAAGTAATGGCACCTCAGTAACAGCCGGAATTTTTTGTTCCCCAAGATAAGGGCAGATAATGTTACACTGAAGCAGTTCACCTTATCAAGCAGTACCAGGGCTAGTGTTTTACAGTAGTAAATATATATAAAGAGGAAAATAAATACTTGATACACTGCCGATTTTGCAAATTTTCCCTCCTACAAAGAATGGAGAGGTCTGTAATTTTTATTGTAGGCACACTTCACCTGTGAGAGACAGAATCTAAAAATAAAAACCATAAAATCACATTGTATGATTTTTGAATAATTAAATTGCATTTTATTTGAATAAATAAGTATTTGATAAGCTAGCAACCAGCAAGAATTCTGTCTCTCACACACCTGTTAGTTTTTCTTTAAGAAGCCCTCTTGCTCTGTACTCATTACCTGTATTAATTGCACATGTTTGAACTCTTTACCTGTATAAAATTCACCTGTCGACACACTCAATCAATCACACTCCAACCTCTGCACCATGGCCAAAACAAAGAGCTGTCTAAGGACACCAGGGACAAAATTGTAGACCAGCACAAGGCTGGGATGTGCTACAGGACAATAGGCAAGCAGCTTGGTGAGAAGGCAACAACTGTTGGCACAATTATTAGAAAATGGAAGAAACATAAGCTGATTGTCTATCTTCCTCGGTCTGGGACTTCGTGCAAGATCTCGCCTCCTGGGTACAGATGATTCTGAGAGAGGTCAGGAATCAGCCCAGAACTACATGAGAGGACCTGGTCAATGACCTGAAGAGAGCTGTGACCACAGTCTCAAACATTACCGCGAGTAACACACTATGCAGTCATGGATTAAAATCCTGCAGGGCACAAAAGGTCCCCCTGCTCACCAGCACATGTCCAGGTCCAATAGAAGTTCGCCAATGACTATCTGGATGATCCAGAGGAGGCATGGGAGAAGGTCATGTGGTCAGATGAGACCAAAATAGAACTTTTTGGTATCAACTCCACTCGCCGTGTGTGGTGGAAGAAGACGGGTGAGAACAACAGCGCAAATGTTCACCTGTAAAGTGGGCACTAGAATCTTTGAAGTATTATCTCTTAGGTAGGACATTTAAGCATGTGTCAGGTCATGCCTCGCTGAACTGGATGAAACATAATAAGGAAAAAAATTCTAGAGTGACAAGTTGGTTTCTCTGGCTGCAGAATTTTAATTTCTCCATAGAACATAGAAGACGGAAATCACAGGGAAATTACGCATTATCAAGAATTCATTGTATGGTGGCCCAAAATACCCAGACCTCTGGTCTAGAGTGTAGCGTCAGTGTCTCTGCCTCCTGCCGTGAAAAGACGCCATTCCCCTCACCGCCGTGGACCTGGTCCGGCGTCCTCCAGCTCTCTTGCTGCTGTTGAGTGAACTGCGCGCAGCTTCCCGGGCACTGTGCTTAGGGTGCGCGGGCTCCCTCCCTCTTAGAAGGGCCCTGTGCGCCGTCCTAAAGAGTCCCCGGCCAATGGCCGGAGGACCACTCCTATTTAAAGCACCTCCTCCAAAATGGAGGTGCCTGTGCAAGGTTGTTGTTTGTGTGCTAACACTCTCCTCAGCCCTCAGGTTCCAGTGCCCGCCAGTCTATCTATCAGCCGTGCCTGCCAGCCTGTTTATAAGCTGTGTCCTCCAGCCTGTCTATCAGCCGTGTCCGCCAGCCTGTCTATCAGCCGTGTCCGCCAGCCTGTCTATCAGCCGTGTCCGCCAGCCTGTCTATCAGCCGTACCCGCCAACCTGTCTATCAGCCGTGCCCACCAGCCTGTCTACCTGCTGTGCCCGCCGGCTTGCCTACCCAGATCATCTGTCAGGTTACCTGCTGTGACTGCCTGCTTGCCTACCCGGATCACCTGTCTGGCTACCTGCCGTGCCCGCTTGCTTGCCTACCCAGATCACCCCTCAGGCTACCTGCCGTGCTCATCCGCTGTACCTGTCAGCTTCAGCCACCTGACGCGTCGGAGTCACCTGCTCTCACACAAGGTCGGACCCAGAGTGGCACCTGGTTCACCTGCCTGGTCCCTCCTTGGTTCACGGAGTCGACTAAGCCTCCGTGTGGCCAGGGTAGGTCCAAGTGGGCACTTAATTACGCCCCTCTCGTCCCTCCTTGCATCTCAGCACAGAGGTTCCACCACCCAGTTCCGTAATAGTTTGCACAGGCCATGGAACCTAGTGGCTCCAAGGCTCCTTCGCTCTCAGACCTGTACCAAGAGGTTTATTGCCAGAGATCCCAACAGGATACGTGTTATGTTCTGCAACTTAGAACTAAGGAATAGGAGGGAAAAGCTGTCCCTGCACTGAGACTCAGCTTAACCCTACGCTGGGGAGGGTGCCCTATTCCTTGTGAATAGCCCCACCGACACTCCTGCACTGAACTCAAACGAAGACCTGAAGGAAGGGGAAAAGGTGTCCCTAAAAGATCTAAGGACTGGGAGCAAAAACAGGAGACCTCCTAAAGAAAAGTAAGTTGCAGAAACGAAGATAAAAGGAAACAAAACTGGTGGAACAAGAAGTCCCAGGATATCAATTGTCCTAAGAACAAAGAACTAACTAGGCAACTTAGCCAGAGCACAAGCGAAACAACACTGATGCCAAGCGGGGAACGGAAGACAGGTGCTGAGTAATAAAGAATGAGGAGATCACGTGACCAAGACACCCAGCACCAGAGGAAAAGACTAGAAGCCAGCAAACCACAACAAGATGGCCGATAGTAAAACAACATAGATTCTAACAATACTATCCTGTCCTATCTGTGGACAGTCAACTCCCACTTGGACGCACTGTCCACCCCGACTGTGTCCGCCTTTAACCGAGCGGCACCCGCTCCGGCGGCACCCCAACCCAATGGCGCTATGGCACCCGGCTTTGGACCCCAGCATTCTGCGCCTCCACGTTTTGGTGGAGACCCTGTCCTATGTCGGGGCATTATATTGAATGGGGTGTATTATACAAAATGGGCTATGCGGGTGCATTATATTGAATAGGCTGTGTGGGTCCATTATACTGAATGGGCTATGGGGTGCATTAAACTGAATGAGCTAGGGGGTGCATTATACTATATGGGGGTGCATTATACTGTATGGGTAAAGGGGTGCATTATTCTATATGGGGGTGAATTATACTGTGGGCTATGGGGTGCATTATACTATATGGGGGTGCATTATACTGTATGGGCTATGGGGTGCGTTATCCTGTATGGGCTACCGGGCGCATTATACTATATGGGGGTGCATTATACTGAATAGGCTATGGGGGTACATTATACTATATGGGCTATGGGGGTGCATTATACTATATTTGGGTGCATTATACTGTATGGGCTATGGGGGTGCATTATACTATATGGTCATGCATTATACTGTATGGACTATGTAATGCATTATACTGTATGGGCTGTGGTGGTGCATTATACTGTATGGGTTATGGGGATGCATTATACTGTGTGGACTATGAGATGCATTATACTGTATGGGCTATGGGGGTGCATTATACTGTATGGGCTATGGGGGTGCATTATACTATATGGGGGTGCATTATACTGTATGGGCTATCGGGTGCATTATGCTGTATGGGCTATGGGGGTGCAATATGCTGTATGGGCCATGGGGGGTGCATTATACTGTATGGACTATGGGGTGCATTATACTGCAAAAACAAATGAGAAATACAGAGTCTTGTCGGTATAAAAATATGTTAATATTTATTAATACATTCGATACAAAAAGGGGGTTATATCATAGGTAAAATATGAACTGACAAGCAAACAATGAGTGGCAATATGATGTCACAACCCTCCCTAAATAGATAGACATGGTAAAGTACCCGCACGTGTATATATACATGGGGTTGGGCAAACAAGCCTTAAGTAAATAGTCATAGAACAAAAGTCAAACATAACAAAAGTATATTGGTAAAATTTAGGCAAGGCTTCCTTACTGCCGGTTGGAGGTCGGAAACAACAAGATTAGGAAGAAGAGGGTAGATGTCGAAGTGCAAGATAGCGCCTCGACGTGCATTTAGCCTGTATGGGCTATGAAGTAAATTATACTGTATGGACTATGGGGTGCATTATACTGTATGGCCTATGGGGGTGCATTATGCTGTATGGACTATGGGGGTGCATTATGCTGTAAGGACTTTGGGGGTGTATTATACTGTATGGGCTATGGGGTGCATTATACTGTTTGGGCTATGGGGGTACATTATGCTATATGGACTATGGGGTGCATTATGCTGTATGGAGGACTACATGGAGGCCTTTAAACTATATGCAAGCAATTTTACAGTGTGAAGGTTTGTGTAGGGTCCATCATGCTGTGTGGGGGCACAGTGTGGAAAGATGTGGGACCAATATATTGCATGTATTCCCATTATACTGCATGGAGGGCTGTGTGGGTGTCACAGTTGTGGGATCATAAAGTGTTGGGGTCACAATACTTTTCCGAGGCAGTTAAGGAGTGGGGTACAGTGGGGCCATCATACTTTACGAATGCAATGAAAGGGGAATGTAGGGCTCTAGTAGGAGGAAAATTATAGGGCACACAGTACCACACAGTAGGTGGTGATGTATTATACTGTATGGAGTATGGGGGTGCATTATACTTGTAAATACCGGGGGTCTTCCGTGGGCGTAATGCAACTCTGACAAAGCAGAGTGAGGATAACACAGTGTGGCAACGCAGGGTGAGGGTAAAACAGCGTGGCAATATTTTATTGAACCACAAAGTGGACAATAAACACAAAGAACAGTCCCAGCAAATACCCAAGATGGTACAACATTACACAGTCTCACCCTTCCTTCTCTGCCCACCTGGGATAGAACATCTGCGACTTTGGAGACTTCCAGGGCCGACTACCTCAACCAGTGGCCCCCAGCTTCTGGCAAGCCCCCACAGAGACAAGGTAGTGGCAAGCTTAGGAATCTAGCAGTCCATCGAGGTACAAGGCCAGGAGACTCAAGGTTCCCACCCTGGCCTCTCCGAAAGTTTCCATGGGGCCGGATGACCGGCGGGTCACAATCTGGCTTCTCCAAATGTCTCCATGGGTTGCAGGCAACTGGTGGGTCCCTCCTGGAAACCCCAAACAACATATTCATGGGGCCAGGTGACTTCCTCGTCCCACACAGGTCTCCCCAAAATATATCCATGTCTCTCTGATGGTCAATGGACCAGATCCGAATCTTTCCAGTCAGGGCCGATACCCTTAGGCTAGAATCATGTAAAATCCAAATCTGTGTCTCTTTGGATGCCATGCTATACATCTACTTTCCTAAAGGATGTCTCTCATTCTCCTTGTAAAGTCTTTTTGATGCTTCTCGATTCTGCCTGCAGCACTATAGACATCCCTGTTTATATTTACATCTGTGTAAGGTCACCAGTCACAGGTAATCAATTGACATAGTTGGTATCATAGGGGCTATGGTAAATAAACATCTAGCTGACTTTTAGTACAATTTGTCATTAGCATAGTAAGCATGATTGTTTCCAAACGAATAGAATTCAACATTCATCGTTATACAAATACTGGTCTGTGTTAATCAACTAAAGAAGAACACAGGTTAAAAAGTCAACATAAAAATAAAGGTATACTGCTTTTGCCATCAGAAAGTATGTCTGGCATAATTAAGATTTTACGCTGTATAGTCACATTTCTCCCCCAATCTTAATTAGCCAGACATGATAGGATCCCAATCATCCTTCTCCACTTATTGGAGACAGTCCATCAGCATGTCTTTAAGCACAGACACGAATGTAAGAGGTCTCACCTTCATGAGAACAAAACTTTGCATCATCCAGTTTCCTCAGGGTATATTCCATGTCCTCCTTGACACAAACAGACTGGTATTCATTGCATCCACACATGCCGTCCTCTGCATCCTGTGGTTCCTGAATTAAATCAGATTGAGTGTCGGTCGCTTGGTATTCAATCCGTTAAAGCTGGCACTGCTCCTGTAGTTGCAGTTTCTTATTGCTGCTGTATATCCTGTCCAGTCCTCCTCCCAAGGCCAGGCTGGTGGGGTTGGACATGGTAGCATCCGAAACCCGCTGTGTATGCCTCACCTATTGTCTGCTGGGTCTGTCTATGTGCCTCCTTGGATGTGGAGCTCTTTGGATGGTGTGTGCCAACACCAGTTCCCTGCAGCTCCCCCAGATCTGCTGGGCTGAGTAGTATCCCAGCGCTGCCACCAAAATGTGAAGACCCAGGGTCTTCTGTGTGCGTGAAGATACTCATACAACACAGGGTGAGGGTAAAACAGCGTGGCAATACTTTATTGAACCACAAAGCGGACAATAAACACATAGAACAGTCCCAGCAAATACCCAAGATGGTACAACATTACACAGTCTCACCCTTTCTTCTCCGCCAGGCTGGGATAGAACAGCCCCCACAGAGAGAAGGTAGCGGCAAGTTAAGGAAGCTAGCAGTCCATAGAGGTACAAGGCCAGGAGACTCAAGGTTCCCACCCTGACCTCTCCTAGAGTTTCCATGGGGCCAGGTGATCGGTGGGTCACAATCTGTCTTCTCCGAATGTCTCTGTGGGTTGCAGGCGACAGGTGGGTCCCTATTGGCAACCCCATACAACATATCCATGGGCCGGTTGACTTCTTCGTCCCAACCTGACCTCTCTGAGATGTATCCATGTCTCTCTGATGGTCCATGGAGCAGATCCGTATCTTTCCAGTCAGGACCGTACCCTTAGGCCGGAGTCATATAGAATCCAAATCTGTGTCTCTTTGGATGCCATGCTATCCATCTACTTTCCTGAAGGATGTCTCTCATTCTCCTTGTAAAGTCTTTCTGATGCTCCTTGATTCTGCCTGCAGCACTACAAACATCCCTGTTTATATTTACATCTCTGTAAGGTCATCAGTCACAGGTAAGAGGTAAAAGTGCATGGCTCACCAGTAGTGATGAGCGAACGTGCTCGCCACTGCTCGGTACTCGCCCAAGCATCACGGTGCTCGACAAGCTCGGCACTCGGCGAGCATTTCCAAGTTGGAACTCGGGTCCCCGCCCTGCATATTTGGCGCTCTTTAGAGAGTCAGTGAACATGCAGCCATTGCTTGCCGCGCACTGTAATGCCGTAGCCATGTTTGTTGTGGGCATTACAGTGATTGGCTGGGCACACAGCGTCATCAGGTCTATATAAGACCTGGCGCCGCTATGCTCGTCACAGTCTACCCCGGAATCAGGCAGAGTAGGGAGAGCTGCTGCTGAGTCAGGGAGAGATTTGCTTGTTTATAGTTGGTGTAGGTATTCCACAACATACAGTGGGTACGGAAAGTATTCAGACCCCTTTAAATTTTTCACTCTTTGTTTCATTGCAACCATTTGGTAAATTCTAAAAAGTTCTTTTTTTTTCTCATTAACCCCTTTACAACCCAAGGTGGTTTGCACGTTAATGACCAGGCCAATTTTTACAATTCTGACCACTGTCATTTTATGAGGTAATTACTCTGGAACGCTTGAACGGATCCCCCTTATTCTGAGAATGTTTTTTCATGACATATTGTACTTCATGATTGTGGTAAAATTTCTTCGATTTCACTTGTGTTTATTTGTGAAAAAAATGGAAATTAGCACAATTTTGAAACCAATTTTTTTTTTATTAGGGAGCTATAAGGGTTAAAAGTTGACCAGCGATTTCTCATTTTACCAACAAAATTTACAAAACCATTTTTTTTAGGGACCACATCACATTTGAAGTCACTTTGAGGGGTCTTTATGACAGAAAATACCGAAAAGTGACACCATTCCAAAAACTGCACCCCTCAAGGTGCTCAAAACCACATTCAACAAGTTTATTAACTCTCAACGTGCTTCACACCAATTAATTGAACCTGAAAGGAAAAGATGAACATTTAACTTTTTTTTCACTAAAATTTTATTTTAGACCCCAATTTTTTTATTTTCACAAGGGTACCAGGAGAAATTGGACACCAAAAGTTGTTGTGTAATTTCTACTGAGTACGTTGATATCTCATATGTGGGGGAAAGCCATTGTTTGGGCGCACAGCAGGACTTGGAAGGGAAGGAGCGCCAATTGTCGTGTTCAATGTAAAACTCGCTCTAATTGACAGTGGACCCCATGTCACGTTTGGAGAGCCCCTGATGTGCCTAAACAGTGGAACCCCCCAACAAGTGACTCAATTTTGGAAACTAGACCCCTTAACGAACTTATTTAGATGTGTGGTGAGCACTTTGAACCCCCAAGTGTTATGCAAAAGTTTATGACGTAGAGCCAAAATAATATTTTTTCCACAAAAACAATGTTTTAGGCGCAATATTTTTATTTTCACAAGGGTACTAGGAGAAATTGGACACCATAAGTTGTTGTGCAATTTCTCCTGAGCACGCAGATACCCCATGTGTTGAAGAAAACTACTGTTTGGGCGCATGTCAGGGCTCGGAAGGGAAGGAGTGACGCTTTTGAATGCAGACTTTGATGGAACGGTCTGCGGGCGTCATGTCACGTTCTCAGAGCCCCTTTTGTGCCTAAACAGTGGAAATGCCCAACAAGTGCCCCCTTTTTGGAAGTGATAGCCGATTTTTGAATTCTATAATGTAGTGTCATACGTCAGTTGTGTAGGACAACCTGACGAACACTGCACAACTGAAGCATGACAACCTGACGAACACTACGTCAGCTGTGTAGTGTTCGTCAGGTTGTCATATGTCAGAAATTAATTTAATAGTCCATGGAAGTATGGTACCTTTTGAAGCAGTCTTTCATGCACAGGCCAGGTTTGTCGGGACAGGTGTCACATTGATTGCGTATTCCCCTTTTATAACACACTCGGCACCTCTTTTGTGACTTACCTTTTTTTGTGAGGGATCTGCCCTGGGAAATGCTGGCCTGGTACAATTCGAGGTCCTTCAGTTCCGGAAGTACAGGGGCCTGCTCCGTCACCGCTGCCAAATATCAGGGCCTTGATAACTGTCTCCTGGAAGTGAAGATACGACGTAGAAGTCTGGCCTGCACATTGTAACAGAAGGAAAGCGTTGTGCATTGCCATCTGTACAATGTGCATGGCCAGCTTCTTTTACCATAACTTGGCCTTTCTCAAAGCACTGTACGGCTGGAGGACTTGATCAGAGAGATCAACTCCCCCCCATGTACTTGTTGCACCCCAACACACAGTCTGGTTTGTCGACCTGTGTAGTGGAACCTCGTACAGTGCTGAGGGTGCTGCCATCACCATGTATGGTGGTCAAGAAAAGGACATCCCTCTTGTCCTTGTACTTGACCACCAACAGGTGGTCGGTACATTGGGTTCTGCTCTCACCCCTTCTGAGCAGTTGCCCAATTAGCGTCTTTGGGAGACCTCTCTGATTTTTGCGGTCCGTAGCGCAGGCTGCGGTACCTCGCACAGCGAGGGACTTGAAGAGCGGGATACTTGTATAAAAGTTATTCAAATACAGGTGATAACCTTTATCCAGCAGTGGGTGCACCAAGTCCCACACAATTTTCCCACTCACTCCCAGAACAGGGGAGCATTGAGGGGGTTCAATCCGAGAGTCCTTACCTTCGTAAACTCTAAACTTGTGAGTGTACCCTGAGGTACTCTCACACAGTTTATACATCTTGATTCTGTACCTGGCCCTCTTACTGGGCAGGTGCTACCGGAATCCAAGTCGCCCCTTAAAAGCGATTAAGGACTCATCCACACAGATGTCCCTTTGGGGCACGTACACTTCAGCAAACTTGTTGTTGAAGTGTTCAATGATCGGCCGAACTTTGAAAAGATCATCAAAGTTCAGGTCATCGCGTGCAGGACACCTTGCATTATGTTACGGATCCGGGTGGTGGAACCTCTGTGCTGCGGTGCAAGGAGGGGCCAGAGGGGCATGACTAAGTATCAACTCGGTCCTACCAAGGTCGCACGGCGGCTCAGTCGACTCCGTGAACCAGGGAGGAACCGAGCAGAGGGATCAAGTGGCACTCTGGGACCGACCTTGTATGAGAGCAGGTGACTCCCAGGGGTCAGAAGGCAGGAACTGGCCGGAACAGCAGATGAGCTTTGGCAGGCAGGCAGACGGGTGGTCCGGGTAAACGAGCAGGCTGATTAGGCAGATAGCCAGGCAAGTGTAACGGATAGGCAGACTGGCGGGCACTACAGGTAGACAGGTAGCTGGCAGATGATTCCAGGTAAGAAGGCAGGCGGGCACAACAGGTAACAGGCAGGTGCTTCCAGGTAATGCAGGCTGGCAGGCACGGCAGGTGACAGGCAGGTGCTTCCAGGTAAGCAGGCGGACAGAGCCCCTAGACAGACTGGTGGACTGGACTGTAGACAGACTGTCGGGCTGGAGAGTAGTCAGACTGACGGACTGGACTGAAGATCAGACTGGCAGACTGGACTGACTTGCAGAGGACCTGAGGGCTGAAGCAAAGAAAGAATCACAAAGCACCAACCTTGCACAAGCACCTCCATATTTGAGGAGGTGCCTTTTATAGGGGAAGTCCTCCGGCCATTGGCCGGATACTTTTTAGGACGACGTGCGCGGCCCCTTTAAGAGGGAGGGAGCGCGCGCGCATGCGCCCTAAGCACAGAGCCGGGGAAGCTGCGTGTACCAGCAGCAGCTGCAGGGAGGCCGGAAGACAGCGGAGCAGGGCCGCGGCGGTAAGGGTGACGGCGTCTCTGCCGGGCAGGAGGCAATGACGCCGATGCTACACATTATCTTGGTAATGCTAGAACTTGTGGATGGCCAGAAAACGTTTCCGGATCATGACCATTCGGAACACTGGAGTGTTATACAAAACGTCAACACTCCAGTATTGCCGAAGATCTGGCTTCTTCAGGATCCCCATGAGAAGGACCAGGCCCCAAAACTTCATAATTTCTACTGCGTCTACAGGAGACCAGTTAGAAAATGATGAAGAGGGGTTTTGTTCCAAAAATTGATGAGCGTATAAATTAGTTTGGCCCACCATGAGGTTTACAAAATCCTCAGAGAAAAAGACTTTGAAAAAGTCTAGTTGTGTGAGGCCGGTGGTGTCAAACTTGATTCCTGATTCCGCCACAAAATCAGAAATCAGTGGCTCATAATTTTTGGGGAGCGAGGTCCATATGGGATCAGTAGTGGGGAGCGCAGGATCATCTTCTCTCCTGTGACGACTGCGGGCGGTCCAGCAGCACCTGAGGAGGAAGAGGAGGAAGAAGAGGAGGAGGAGGAAGACAACGAAAAATAAAAAAAATGTGAGATCCTCGCCCTCGCTGTCAGTGTTGGAGGCAAGAAAAGCGTATGCCTTCTCCGCTGAATAGCGAGTTTGGGATGAGCGGGACATTTTTTGTTATGTTTTGGTGCATTTGTGTCAGTACTTTATTTAGAGTGTGTGGAAAAAAGGAAATATAGTATGTGGGGCAAACAGCGAGCACGAGTGTGGATTGGTGAACTATGTCACCGATCAACACTTGGCGGCTGCTGGATGTGCACACGGATGTGTGGGGAGTGAAAAGAGGGGAACTGGGGTGGATGAGGGGAGATCAGAGATGGACTTACCAAAGTCTTCTCTGTTCTTCTTTCAGCTGCAGGACCGGCCCTGGTGAACGGGAGCCCGGCGCTGGTGATCGGGAGCCCGGAGCAGGAGACCGGGAGCCCGGAGCAGAAGACAGAGACCAGGAGCCCTGAGCAAGAGACCTGAACTGGAGCTGGAGATCAGAACCAAGAGAATTAACAGGGACACTGGGGTGAGGGGGATTGGGGTTTGAAGGGGGTAAAAAGATAGGGGAGTGGGGAGAGAGGGATTGGGGTGGATGAGGGGAGATCAGAGATGGACTTATCAAAGGGTCAGCAGGATCAGCAGCAGGACCGGAACAGAAGACCCGGAGCAAGAGACCGGGATCCCAATGCTGGAGACCGGGAGCCCAATGCTGGAGACCAGAACCGAGAGAATTAACGGACACTGGGGTGAGGGGGATTGGGATGGGAAGTGGGGTAAAAGGATGGGGGAGTGGGGAGAGGAAGATTGGGGTGGATGAGGCAGGATAAGCAGCAGGAACGGAACAGAAGACCCAGACAGGAGCCGGAGCCCGGCGCTGGTGACGGGGAGCCTGGCGCTGGTGACCGGAAACCTGGCACTGGTGACCGGGAGCCCGAGGCAGGAGCCCGGCGCTGGTGACCGGGGGCTCGGAGCAGGAGACCGGGAGCCGAGCTGGAGACCGCTGCAGGACGCACCAAAAAAAATGGTGGTAAGGGGGGTGAAAAGAGGGGGGAGGGGGATTGGGGTGGATGAGAGGAGAACAGTCTTACCAAAGTCTTCTCTGTTCTTCAGCAGGATCAGCAGCAGGATCAGCAGCAGGCTCTGGAGCAGGAACCACAGCAGGTCAGGAGCAGGAGACCCAGGACGCCGGAGCAGAAGATCCAGGAGCAGCAGCAGCGACTGGAGTAGGTGAAAAGATGGTCTTGTGGTGTCACAGAATATTCTGTAGCACTACAAGGCCCAGCGACAGACACATCAGATGTGACAGCTCAGCAGAAATCCTCACCAAGTGTGAGGGTCTGCAGGGCAGTCACAGGGGGGTGATAGGTGGAGGTCACCACCCAGTCACCTCCCGGTCAAGTAATCTGATTGGAGCAATCGATGATGACATTGATCGCTCCAATCAGAGTATCTGAATACAGATGACCGGGCGGTCGCAGGGAGGTGTCACCTCCCTGTGACCCCCTGTGGTGCATGCTCTGCCCCAGTCATCTGATTGGTGACATTTATGGCTGTCCACCAACGTTCACCATCCAACCTGACAGAACTGGAGAGGATCTGCAAGGAAGAACAGCAGAGGATCCCCAAATCCAGGTGTGAAAAACTTGTTGCATCATTCCCAAGAAGACTCATGGCTGTACTAACTCAAAAGGGTGCTTCTACTCAATACAGAGCAAAGGATCTGAATACATATGACCATGTGATATTTCAGTTTTTCTTTTTTAATAAATTTGCAAAAATTTCTACATTTCTGTTTTTTTTCAAGATGGGGTGCAGAGTGGACTTTAATGAAAAAAAAAATTAACTTTTTAGAATTTACCAAATGCCTGCAATGAAACAAAGAGTGAAAATTTTAAAGAGGTCTGAATACTTTCCGTACTCACATATATCCATCTGAACTAACAGTCCTTCTGAGGACTAATCCATGTGCATATTTTCAGTGGTGAAAATGATAGCAGGAGTTAGGCACGCAGGCTGTCTGACACTAATCTCACACTAGGTCTCTGTGAAGAATAGTATTAGTAAATTACAGGCCTGCTATTTAAAACCGTGGTTCTCTATGAGAGGTATCACATATATAACTGTGTTCCAAAATCAGCCATTTCTGCCTTTCATTTCGTTGCAGTGTGTCGGTCAAGCTATTCACACTAAGTCTCTGTGAAGAATAGTATTTAGTAAATTACCGGCCTGCTATTTAAAATCGTGGTTCTCTGTAAGACGTATCTCACATATAACTGTGTTCCAAAATCAGCCATTTCTACCTTCCATTTCGTTACAGTGTGTTGGTAAGCTATTCACACTAGGTCTCTGTGAAGAATAGTATTAGTAAATTACAGGCCTGCTATTTAAAACCGTGGTTCTCTGTCAGATGTATCGCATATAACTGTGTTTCAAAATCAGCCATTTCTAGTGAACGTGGAAAATATTGTCCTCCATTTAAAATGGGCAAGGTGCGTGGCAAGGGACGGGGAAGTGGACTTGACGGTGATGGAGCATGCAGAGGCCGAGGCCATGGGCAAGCTGAAATTGTACCACAACAAACACCCACATCTTGTTGCCCGACCTTCCTGTCCCAATTGCTATGGGACCACAGCACACCACTATTGAACCCAGAGCAATGTCAACAGGTTGTTGGTTGGATAGCAGATAATGCTTCCAGTCACTTTGCCACCACTTTGCCGTGTCTTCCACACGGTTAAGTCTCAGTAGCTGAGACGTGCAAGGAGGCAAGGACGTGCACGTGCTTGCTGATGGTGCTAGTTGAGAGTGTGCAACGACACATGCAGGGCGGGAGGCATCTTTGCATGCGCCATGGACAGTGGATTGGCGTGCACGCACAACAGCGGAAGAAGCAGAGGTGTCACCCACAGACACTGTTTCTGGACACTGGTGTTCGGCCCACTTAGTAGGGTGCTTTGGTGCCATGCGCCTGATCATGCTGGTGGTGGTCAGGCTGCTAGTTTTGCTACCCCTGCTGATGCTGGCCTGGCAGGTGGTGCAAATGGCCTTTTTGGGGTTATCGGCAGAGTCTGTAAAAAACAACCTGACTCAGGAAGACCTAACAGTTGTGCTGGCAACTTCCATCATGTTGGTGTTACGGGGAAAACTTTCTCACCTTGTGTCTGTGGCCACCACACTGCTTCTTTCTGCCTGTTGTGGTGCTACGCCTCCCTCCCCCTGTGTGCTGCTGTCCTTGCTCTGCATGTCCCCCTGCCAGGTTGGGTCAGTTACTATATCATCTACCACCTCGTCTTCCACTTCCACACCCTGGTCCTCCTCCTGACTTTCTGGCAATTGTGTCTCATCATCATCATCCACCTCTTGCGACAGTAATTGCACTTTCCCACCGTTGCTTTCGTGTGACCGTGGCTGCTCAAATATTTGGGCATCGCTACACGCGTTCTCCTCTTGACTCGCTTGAAGCTGGCCGGGTGAAAGTCTCGAATCTACAAATGGAAAAGTGAACAGCTCTTCTGAGTTTCCAAGTGTGGGAACATTTGTCTCCGGGCACTCGGCATGGTGGGAGGAAAGAGGATCAGGGTTAGGAATATGCGGTCCAGACTCACGGCTACTGAGACTTGACCATATGGAAGACAGGGTGGTAGTGGTGGTGGCAAAGTGACTGCTATATAACCAACAACCTTTTGACATTGCTCAGGGTTCAATAGTGGTGTGCTGTGGTCCCCAAGCAATTGGGACAAGAACTTCGGGCGACAAGATGTGGGTGTTTGTTGTTTGTTTGTGAGACCTAGTGGGAATAGCTTGACCGACACACTGCAAAGAAATGGAAGGCAGAAATGGCTGATTTTGGAATACTGTTATATGTGATACGTCTGACAGAGAACCACAGTTTTAAATAGCAGGCCTGTAATTTACTAATACTATTCTTCACAGAGAACTAGTGTGAACAGCTTGACAGACACACTGAAACAAAATGAAAATGTAAGCCATTATTTTCCATGTTCAGTTCAAACTTCTGGATTTTTATTGCTGTAATATCAGGATTAAGATAAAAAAAAAATTGGCCCTGGCCCCTGCTATATGAGGCTACAAATATATGTCAGAACAGCAGCAGCAGACAGAATTTTCAATGGACCCCCTTGTGCTGTATCATGCACTGCAGTCTGCCACATACACTGCCTGCCTGCCTAACTCCTGCTATCAAATTCACCACTGAATATATGCAGCTGGATTAGTCCTCAGAAGGACTGCAAGGCTATGTGCCCACGATGCAGAAAATTTCTGCAGCATTTCTGCATCTCCCTGGCAGAAAAAACGCATGCAGATTGTGCATGCGTTTTTCCTGACAAATACATGCGGATGTGAAGCGTTCTTCACATGCATTTCCACATGTGAGTGTCAAGCGCTTTCCAAGCGATTTTAGCATCACTTGGAAAGTGCTTGACAACTTGGTCACACTATATAAATCCATGCAAACAGCATGGATTTATATAGTGTGACTGTAAAGAACGGTAAAAAATAAAAAAATAAATCTATACTTACCTTCCGATGGCCCCCCGGTGTCTTGCTTCGCTCCGTTCTGGCTGCTGGGAGATCGCGTTGCCCTGTACTGAAAGACCTGCCGTCACATGACTATGACGTCAGCGCAGGTCCTTCAGTCCTTTGCGATTTGCCAACAAAGGAGAGCAAAGTGCTGCAGGGGCCATCAGAAGGTAAATATAATCTTTATTTTTTTTTTTTTTCACAGGTGCAATGGTACCCAGGTCTGGATGAGAATCTTCTCTCCTCCAGACCTGGGTATCATCCGCATATAGAAACGCATATAATCCGTGTGTACAAATGTACTGACACGGATTATATGCATTTCAATGCAAGTCAATGGCGGCGATTACGCTGCGTGTCCGCAAAATTAATGGACATGCTGCGGATTTTTGAGCGCAGCATAAACGCTGCGGAAAAATCAACAGCATGGGCACTGACATTGCGGAATACCATTGGGGACCATGGGGGACGGATTACCAAGCGTTTTTTAAACGTTTACGCTTCATAAACGCTTGAAAAACGCATAGTGGGCACACAGCCTTAGTTCAGATGGATATATATGTTGTGGAATACCTATACTAACTCTAAACAAGCAAATCTCTCCCTGACGCAGCAGCAGCTCTCCCTACTCTGCCTGTTTCCGGGGTAGACTGTGGCGAGCATAGCGGCGCCAGGTCTTATATAGGCCTGATGACGCTGTGCGGCCAGCCAATCACTGTAATGCCCACAACCAACATGGCTACGGCATTACAGTGCGATGCAGGCAATCCCTGCATGTTCATTGGCTCTCTAAAGAGCGCCAAACATGCAGGGAGGGGACCCGAGTTCCTGTCCTAGCAACACCGAAATATTCGCTGAGCTTTTCGAGCACCGTGATGCTCGGGCGAGAACCGAGCAGTGACAAGCACGTTCGGTAATTAATAAATAGTACCAACCCATAGTAAAACAAGTAACATGTTAGTTATTCTGCACAGGAGAAAAATTAGTTAATATCAATGAGTGATATGTACTTCAAAAATGATGCCATTGAAAAATACAACTCCAAAAAAAAAAAAAATAACTTGCACAGGTCTTAAAGGGATTTTCCAGGAATTGTTTTTTTTCTTTAATTTCATAGTCTTTAAAGGGGAAATATTAAATACAGCTTTACGTACTCTTCCCTGCTCCTGTGAAGGATTATCAAAACTGCCTCCCCTCTTTGTTGGTAGGTGGGAGCAGTGATGTAAAGTCATCAGTGCTGCAGCCAATCATTGGGCTCAGCAGCTCATGCTGTCTGCATTGACAGAGTCACTGAGCCCAATAATTAGCTGTTGATGTGAAACCGCCAGTGCAAAACAGACCAGAGGCAGGGGTGAAGAGCTGAAGTAGATGATAAGTAATGTTCAGTTTGATATTTTCACCTATTGGGACTCTAAATAGGCTTTGTACTTAGGGGTTAAAAAAATCTGTGGAAGGAAAAAAAATACCAAATAAACGACCCCTATTTTACTGCATTTCTACAAAGTACTGTATTTTGGAAGTATGTACACAGTTGTAATCAAAATGATTTAATCACCACTGCATATTAGGTTTATTAGTAAAAATGTACAAACTTTCTGCTGTTTGTGGGAAACAAACAAATGAAACAAACACTATTTACATAACTCAACACAACTAATATAACAAGTGGTATCTCCAAATTCATCAAAAAAGATGATTTTTAATGACTATTGCAGCCTCAGAATTATTCATCTCCTTTGTGACAAACATCCTTATTACTTATTTATTTTACTTTCTTTTATAGCTCCATCATATTCCACAGCACTTTACAGATATTATCATGACTGTCCCTGTAACACGGGTACTTTAGATGCAGTGACACAGAAACACAGAGCAGACAATACGGGGTTAATAAACGGGGGGATTTATAAGAACAAGGTCAATCTCCATGCAGGGAGCAACAAGGAAAATATGGGGGAAAAACAAGGGAAATAGCAGGTGAAAGTCTATAACTAACAGTTCACAGTCTGACAAGATGTAGCAGAGCCGAACCAGTTGTAAACGTCAGTTTGTACACTTAGCTGACTCCGGCTCCTCACAAGGCAGTCGCCAGCAGATGCAGGTGATGATTTCTTCAGGCTTCCCCGCCCAAACAATGCTCCGTCTTCTGGCAGCAGCGGGCGGTCTCTGGTTTTACCCGCTGAGCCCCTAGTCTCTATAGTCGTGCTTGACTCCTCCGGTCCACTGCACCCGACTCCTGATCCCAGTACTCGAGCCAGGAGCCTGGACCATCTCACACTGTTCTCCTGCGCAGGACTCAGCTCCGCTTTCCAGCCAAAACGTCCTCGTCTCTTCCTCTCTCTAGTCACACCAGGAGTCCCTTGATCACCTGACCTCCCAGCTCTGTCTCTGGACACTCCCCCACTTCCCAGTCACATGACTCCTGTGCTCGCAGTCTGTCTCCCCCCTGCAACAGGAGGTACAGCCCCAGCAGTTCCAGATCCCTTGCTCTGAAAGAACTTACACCCTGGTCTTCCCCCTTACATCCCCATTGGAGCTCACAATCTAGATTTCCTATCAGTATGTCTTTAGAGTGTGGGAAGAAACCAGACCCAAAGGAAACCCACACAAACATGGGGAGAAGATACAAATTCCTTGGAGATGTTGTTCTTGGTGGGATTTGAATCCAAGACTCAAGAACTACAAGGCAGCAGTGCTAATCACACTGAGCCACTGTATTTTGTATTATGTCATGCGAATTGTGTCCTGCGTCTTAAAAATATTAATGTAATGTGATCAGTGTTAATAGTATTGTGATGTAATATGAATAGTGTAATGCGATAAACATGTTAATGATGTTGGTAGTGTATATAATTGACCATAGTGTAAGTTGGAGTTAAAGGTTGGGACTAGGCCACAGTGGGAGGGGCTAGTATAAGGGAAAGTGACAGCTTCCTGCTAGGAAGTCCAATAGGGTCGAGAGTACAAAGTGAGCGGACTAAAAGGTCCATAGTGAGCAGTGCTGCATTGGAGGTGGACCCTGAATGAGAGGAAACTGAAGGGAAGGGATAGTGAGATCCTGAGGAAAAGTGACTGTAGTATCGGCGTCTCTGCCCTCTGACAGGCAGAGACGCCGTCCCTCTTACCGCCACGCTCCCCGCCCGGCGTCCTCTGGTGCTCCTGCATCTGCTGCCGGTGCGCGCAGATTCCCTGGCACTGTGATTAGGGCGCGCGCGTGCTCCCTCCCTCTCAAAGGGGCCGCGCGCGCCATCCTAATGAGTCCCCGGCCAATGACCGGAGGACCTCCCATATAAAGGGCACCTCCTCCAAAATGGAGGTGCCCGTGCAAGGTTGTAGCTTTGTGTGTTTAACTCTGCTTCAGCCCCCAGGCCCCGCTGCTTGCCTGACTATCAGTCCAGCCCGCCAGCCTAACTACCAGTCCTGTCCGCCAGCTTGTCTACCCTCCAGCCTGACAGTCTGCTTACAGCTCCGTCTGCCAGTCTGTCTATGGGCTTGGCCAGTCCGCTAATACGGAGCTTTAACGTGCTACCTGTCTCCGCCAGCCAAGGACACTCTCCAGCACGACGGTCTCCCTACGGTCTACCCGCCAGTCTGTCTATGGGCTAGGCTAGCCTGCCTACTTGGAAAACCTGCATGTTACCTGGAGGCTCCTGCCTGCACCTGCCGTGTATACCTGACAGCCTACTTAGAGGCTCCTGCCTGTCACTTGCCGTGACCACCTGACAGCCTACCTAGAGGCTCCTGCCTGCACCTGCCGTGTATACCTGACAGCCTACCTGGAGGCTCCTGCTTGTCGTGCTCATCTGCTGTACCGGTCAGTCCCTGCCATCTGAACTGTGGGAGTCACCTGCTCTCTTACAAGGTCGTCCCCAGAGTAGCACCTGGTCCCTCTGCTCGGTCCCTCCCTGGTCACGGAGTCGATTGAGCAGCCGTACGACCTTGGTCAGTCCGAGTTGATACCTAGTTATGCCCCTCTGGGTCCCTCCTTGCACCGCAGCACAGAGGTTCCACCACCCGGATCCGTAACAGTTTGCACGGGCCATGGAACCCGGTGGCCCCCAGGCCCCCTCACTTGCTGACCTGTACCAGGAGGTTTCTCATCAGAGATCCCAACAGGAGACCTACCTGCGGAATGTCAACTCTCACCTGGACACGCTGTCTGTCCCACCTGTGTCCGCCTCGAGTCGAGCAACTCCCGCTCCGGCAGCGCCGCTGCCTACCAATACCACGGCATCCAACCCAGGACCCCGGCTTTTTGCGCCTCCTCGTTTTGGAGGTGACTCCGTCTCATGTCGGGGCTTTCTGAACTAGTGCACGTTGCACTTTGAACTTTTGGCACATCAGTTTCCCTCCGACCAGGCCAAGGTGGCGTTCATCATGTCTCACCTCACCGGGGAAGCACTGGCATGGCTTAACCCCCTATGGGAGAGAGGGGATCCCCTGGTGTCTGATCTTCCGGCTTTCCTCTCTGCCTTCCGGAGGGTCTTCGATGAACCCGTACGAAGGATTTCTACTGCCTCCTCATTGCTCCGTCTCCGCCAAGGATGTCTCACCGTGGGCCAGTATGCCATACGCTTCCGTACCCTTGCTTCTGAGCTTGCCTGGGGCAGCAAAGCCCTGGTGTCCACCTTCTGGGAGGGTCTTTCCGGTCAGAATAAGGACAAGTTAGCCGGCCGGGACATTCTAACCACCCTGGATGACCTGGTGTCTCTAGCTACCCGGATTGACATCCGTTTCCAAGAATGTACCAAGGAGGTTGCCCGGGAGAGAAGATTTCCTTTTCTTGCTCCTGTTTTTCAGAAACCGGCTTCACAACCAGCAACTCCCCGGGCACGCTCGCCCGAACCTATGCAGATCGACCAGACCAAGATGGTCAAGTCTCGCCTAGAAACTCGCCGAACCGAGGGAAGCTGTTTCTACTGTGGCAGTAAGGAGCACTTCATCCGTTCCTGCCCGGTGAAGCCGGGAAACTCCAGTGTCTAGGACCGCTCGGAGAGGTCGTCCTAGGCAAAAGTAAATCCTCTCCTTCCCTGACTTTGTCTGTCTCTATCTCCTGGGGAGAGAACCACTACTTTGAAATCGTGCATCTGGATTCCGGAGCTGCTGGAAACCTCATTTCCCAGTCCCTGGTAGAGAAATATCAGATTCCCACCAAACCTCTGGCTGAACCATTGGCAGTTGCTTCCGTGGATAGAAGACTCCTTCCGGTGACCATCTTGCTCGTCACAGAACATATAACCCTGCAGGTGGGAATGCTGCACTCAGAGAGGATCTCCTTCCATGTGCTTTCCGGACTCTCTCACTCCCTATTGCTAGGTCTACCCTGGCTACAGAGACATGAACCCGTTCTGAATTGGCAATCCGGTGAGGTGCTCCGTTGGGGGCAGGATTGCCATAAGGTTGTGTGCACACGATGCGTTTTTTAAGCGTTTCCGCAGCAGCAAAAACGCTGCAGAAACGCTTAAAAAACGCATGGTAGAAGGCCTGCCATGTTGCCCAATGATAATCTGCTGTGCACATGCTGCGGAAATTTCCACTGCGGGTTATCATTGCGGAAAAAAACGCAGTACTACCAATTATTTTGCGGAAGCGCTGCATTTTTGCCGCCATTGACTTGCATTAGAACGCGCCAATTCCGCATCTGTACTTGCGTAATTGGCGCGTTCTAATGTGCATATGGTACCCGGGTGTGGAGGACAGGAGGCTCTCCTCCGGACCCAGGTACCATAAAAGCTGTAAAAAAAAGAATAAAATAAAAAATAAAGATTATATTTACCTTCTGGCGGCCCCTGCAGCGCTCCTTCTCCTTTGCCGACAGATCGCGCAGGACTGAAGGACCTGCGCTGATGTCACAGTCATGTGACGGCAGGCCCTTCAGTACAGGGCACCGCGATCAGCTGGCAGCCAGGACAGAAGCGCAGCAAAACTGCAGGGGCCATCGGAAGGTAAGTATAGGTTTATTTTTTTATTTTTAACCATTCTAAAGGTCACACTATATAAATCCATGCCGTTTGCATGGATTTATATAGTGTGACCTAGTTGTCAAGCACTTTCCAA